>NC_030682.2:14975940-15278083 GCF_000004195.4 Xenopus tropicalis | reverse complement strand
AAGTAGCTGCTACTAGTAGCTCCGTATGTCTTCAACTTTAGGGTGAAGACACACAGAGCTACTAGTAGCAGCTACTTTTTCACGGCTACTAAACCCCAGAAAATCCCCTGCCATAGACAATACTGAGAATTGCCTCTGCTAAAACACACATAGAGACAATTATCAGTAAATTATCAGCATTGTCTGTTTTAGTAGCCGTGACAAGTAGCTGCTACTAGTAGCAGCTACTTTTCCATGGCTACTAAACACCAGAAAACCCCCTGCCATAGACAATACTGAGAATTTCCTCTGCTAAAACACATGCAGAGACAGTTATCAGTAAATGATCAGCATTGTCTATTTTAGTAGACAAGTAGCTGCTACTAGTAGCTCTGTGTGTCTTCACCCTAAGGCCAAAGACACGGGGCAATTAGATGCTGCAACTTATAAATGCCATGGTCACTGTGACTAACCACAGTGACTTAGCAACCATAGTTTTTTTTTTTTTAATTTGAGAATTTTTATTAATTTTCACATGAAAGAAAACAGTACAATCAACATATTTGCTTTGTATTCTAACATCGTTATATGCTTGCTTACAATAAAGGCTTCATATATGCTGACATATTGGTTTTGTGCGTATTCTTCTTTTTGGTTTCATGCTTATTTTACGCTTTCAGTGGGCTATAGTTGATTGGTTAAGAGGGAGTGGTATAGTGGGGTGGGTAGAGGTGTGGGGGTTGGGATGGGTTGGGATGGGTTGGGATGGGTTGGGATGGGATGGGTTGGGATGGGATGGGTTGGGATGGGTTGGGTTGGGATGGGTTGGGATGGGATGGGAGGGTGGGGAAAGTAGGTTAGAGGTAAAGGGAAAGATAGAGGTTACGGGTTCAGGTTGGTCACTATTCCGAGCTATCTGTCTGCTGGTTCTCCAGGTATTGGGCCCACGGATACCACTCCAGTTCCCCCTCGTAGCTCTTATCCAGTAATCTGTTCCTGATCGATTCCATAGCTTTGATCCAGTTTATTTTTGTTATGAGTGTTGGAGTACCCGGTATGTTCGGTTGCTTCCAATTGGCTGCTAATAGTGTTCTTGCTGCTGTTAGGATGTGGGCTGTCAATTTGCGTGTTTGTTTGGGTTGTGTGTTTCTTGTTTGTATTCCTAAGAGGAAGAGTTGTGGTGTGGGTTCAACAGTGGTGTGGAGGACCTCGGAGAGTAGAGTTGCTACTTTTTGCCAGAATTCTTGGGCTATTTTGCATGTCCACCATGTATGTAGGAATGATCCTTGTTCTCCGCAGCCCCTGAAGCAGATTGATAGTTCTGGGTTGTTTGTGAGTTTACTAATGCGGGTGGGAGTGTAGTACCATCTATAAATGATCTTCTATGCTCGTTCACTTGAGATTGCACAGATAGCAACCATAGTTTAATATACAAAGCGCTGCAACTAATTGTGCATCAATTGCAGGAGCCAATTAGTCGCTGCATCTTTTTAAAAAGTCCTGGTGACTTATTACCCCGTGTGTCTAAGGGGCACATTTACTAAGCAATTTTCAAATTTTCTTTTACTTCTCGATATTTTCGAGATTTAACAATGGGGTTTTTGCCAGTACTCGATTTTTCTGATATTATTTATGATATTATTTAAAAGTCAAGTTTTTTTGTAAATGTTCCCCCTAAAATTCAAGTTTTTCTAAAATTACTCCCATAATTTTTGATGTATTAATGTTTACTTAACTTTTTTGTCAAAAAATCATCAGGTTTGATCTGTCGAGAACCATTGAGTCCTATGGGTGCCTAGAATAGTAGAGGAATAGAAAAGTCCTGCCCTTGACACATTTTCAAGGGGAAGTTAGTCCCGTTATTGGTTTTTATGTCACACATTGTCAAGGGGAAGTTAATCCCCTCATTGTTTTCTATTTCACACATTTTCAAAGGGAAGTTAATCCCATCATTGTTTTCTATTTCACCAATTTTCAAAGGGAAGTTAATCCCATCATTGTTTTCTATTTCACCCATTTTCAAGGGGAAATTAATCCCATCATTGTTTTCTATTTCACCCATTTTCAAAGGGAAGTTAATCCCCTCATTGTTTTCTATTTCACTCATTTTCAAGGGGAAATTAATCCCATCATTGTTTTCTATTTCACACATTTTCAAGGGGAAATTAATCCCATCATTGTTTTCTATTTCACACATTTTCAAAGGGAAGTTAATCCCATCATTGTTTTCTATTTCACCCATTTTCAAAGGGAAGTTAATCCCATCATTGTTTTCTATTTCACCCAGCTTCAAGGGGAAATTAATCCCATCATTGTTTTCTATTTCACCCAGCTTCAAGGGGAAATTAATCCCATCATTGTTTTCTATTTCACTCATTTTCAAGGGGAAATTAATCCCCTCATTGTTTTCTATTTCACTCATTTTCAAAGGGAAGTTAATCCCATCATTGTTTTCTATTTCACCCAGCTTCAAGGGGAAATTAATCCCATCATTGTTTTCTATTTCACTCATTTTCAAGGGGAAATTAATCCCATCATTGTTTTCTATTTCACTAATTTTCAAAGGGAAGTTAATCCAATCATTGTTTTCTATTTCACCCATTTTTAAGGGAAATTAATCTCATCATTGTTTTCTATTTCACCCATTTTCAAAGGGAAGTTAATCCCATCATTGTTTTCTATTTCACCCATTTTCAAAGGGAAGTTAATCCCATCATTGTTTTCTATTTCACCCATTTTCAAAGGGAAGTTAATCCCATCATTGTTTTCTATTTCACCCATTTTCAAAGGGAAATTAATCTCATCATTGTTTTCTATTTCACCCATTTTCAAAGGGAAGTTAATCCCTCATTGTTTTCTATTTCACCCATTTTCAAGGGGAAATTAATCCCATCATTGTTTTCTATTTCACTCATTTTCAAAGGGAAGTTAATCCCATCATTGTTTTCTATTTCCCCCATTTTCAAGGGGGAAATTAATCCCATCATTGTTTTCTATTTCACCCAGCTTCAAGGGGAAATTAATCCCATCATTGTTTTCTATTTCACCCAGCTTCAAGGGGAAATTAATCCCATCATTGTTTTCTATTTCACTCATTTTCAAAGGGAAGTTAATCCCATCATTGTTTTCTATTTCACTCATTTTCAAAGGGAAATTAATCCCATAATTGTTTTCTATTTCAAACATTTTCAAAGGGAAGTTAATCCCTCATTGTTTCTATTTCACACATTTTCAAAGGGAAGTTAATCCAATCATTGTTTTCTATTTCACCCATTTTTAAGGGGAAATTAATCCCATCATTGTTTTCTATTTCACCCATTTTCAAAGGGAAGTTAATCCCCTCATTGTTTTCTATTTCACTCATTTTCAAAGGGAAATTAATCCCATAATTGTTGTCTATTTCACACATTTTCAAGGAGAAGTTAATCCCTCATTGTTTCTATTTCAAACATTTTCAAAGGGAAGTTAATCCCTCATTGTTTCTATTTCACACATTTTCAAAGGGAAGTTAATCCAATCATTGTTTTCTATTTCACCCATTTTTAAGGGGAAATTAATCCCATCATTGTTTTCTATTTCACCCATTTTCAAAGGGAAATTAATCCCATCATTGTTTTCTATTTCACTCATTTTCAAGGGGAAATTAATCCCATCATTGTTTTCTATTTCACACATTTTCAAAGGGAAATTAATCCCATAATTGTTGTCTATTTCACCCATTTTCAAAGGGAAATTAATCCCATAATTGTTGTCAATTTCACCCATTTTCAAAGGGAAGTTAATCCCCTCATTGTTTTCTATTTCACCCATTTTCAAGGGGAAATTAATCCCCTCATTGTTTTCTATTTCACTCATTTTCAAAGGGAAATTAATCCCATAATTGTTGTCTATTTCACACATTTTCAAGGAGAAGTTAATCCCTCATTGTTTCTATTTCAAACATTTTCAAAGGGAAGTTAATCCCTCATTGTTTCTATTTCACACATTTTCAAGGAGAAGTTAATCCCCTCATTGTTTTCTATTTCACACATTTTCAAAGGGAAGTTAATCCCATCATTGTTTTCTATTTCACACATTTTCAAAGGGAAGATAATCCCCTCATTGTTTTCTATTTCACAGATTTTCAAGGGTTAATCCAATCACTGTTTTTTACTTCACCCAGTTTCAAGTGAAACTTAAACACATTATTGTTTTCCAAGAATGAGCGCCAATGATTCTAAAATCGCTGCTGGAACAATTCCTGTTTGGGAAAAATAAAGATGCATGGAAACAAACGTCTCACATTTTTCGAGTTTAACGATACTTTCGGTTCGAAAAATCCGGGATTTTTGAAAGTAAACAATTCAAGCCTTATCGTGACATTTTAAAAATACAGCAATGATTGAGTTTTATTCAAAGTTATACCGTTTATACGGCCAGAAAGAAACAAATGTTATTAAATCAGCCCCATAGAGTCATGCATAACCCATGAAGCTTTGCTTTCCTGCCCGCAGTCATTTGCAAAATGCACTATATGAAAATCTGAATTGTGACAGCCAAGCTGGCGCTGCGAGTTTTGTGTTTCTTGCCAGCCATAGGCTGTCATTAATTACAGGAAGAACACCAGACGCCTAAATGTTCAAGGACCTTCAAGCAGAACAAGCCATTTCCATTGTGTATTATGTTACACAACAAAACTGGGTGCTGTGTATGCGGATGTGATGCCTCATTAAATGGAAAAAAGCATAAAGATAATGTGACCTTGAGAGCTGAAAGAAACAAGAAGGAATGATCCCATATATATATATATATACTGTATATAAGCCGTACTACACCGTGACACAGTGATTACTTCTTGATAGAACACAACCAATAGATGGAGCAAGTTTTATATTGATACAGTTGGTTAAACTTGGTTAAACTCAAGGCTTCCATTTTTCGATCTCAGACACTGGTGTTCTAGTGACTTCAATAGGATATTTAACAAGCAGCGCCATGTTGAGTCGTAATGTACCAGTATCTGCTCCATCTGTATCTCTCTCTCTAATAAAGACATTATACATATAGGTAGTGCATGGATTCCCGGCGTATTTCCGCGTTTCACCATTGGCGGATTGTTTCACGAAACAGATGAAAAAAATTGCAGAGGAAAAATTTGCCGCATGTCCTAAAATTGTCGCAAGAATAGTCGCGGGCGCCAAAAGAATAGTCGTGCGGCCAAATTGTCGCAATAGAAGTTGCGCATCCAAAAATTGTCGCAAGAATAGTCGCAGGCATCAAAAGAATAGTCGCGCATAAAATTGCCGAAACGGCAAGAAAATTTGTGAAATGGCGGAAAATTCAGGAAACGCATTTTGTCGCCCGTGCTTTTTTTATGCGATTGCGCCCAATTTTGACACGACTGCACCTTTTTTAACTTTTTTGACACGTAACAAAAACTCTGCACAACAAATTTTTCCTCTGCGAATTTTCACGGTAGTTTTGCGAAACAATTCGCCAAAGGCAGAATGCGGAAATTCGCTGCAAATCCATGCCTGGCGAAAAAATTTGCTCATCACTATACAGTATATAGGTAAAGACAAAAAATATCAATGAAGGGTCTTCAGTAATGCAAAAAGTTTGGAGCCCAAGTCTGATCGGTGACCCATCTGTTCAACCTGCAGTCTTCCAGCTATTGTTGACCTTTAATCCCATTGCTTTCCCTGATAATACTCATAATAATATTTTCAGTGATACAAGAAATGCTCCTGGGTAGGCTGGAGACATAAATCTTACTTTTCTAAGAAATTCTAGACCCATACTCCAACCCATACTCCAACCATGAGTGATTGAAGATCCTGTATGAAGGCTACTAACGAGGAAACCATATACATATCATTACTTTCACCTGCCAAACATTCAGAGAAAGGTTCAGAAACGTTTTTTTCCGGTACCAGTATTTATTATACTGTCCATTCGGAGGTAATTTCCTATTGATTATTTTTATTCTGCTCTCTGTAAACACAGCGGGAGATCTGGTTCTCAAAATGGACTCTGAAATGGATACGTATCGAAAATAGCCTGGCCCGGGGACTGTCAGGAATAATCCACCTCGGTGCTGGTTCATATGTATTTATGGGGGGGGGGGGTTAATAAATGTCTACATACATTTTGTGTAATTTTGAATGTGAATATTTTTTTAAAGACAAAAATAAAAGAAATGTAGGCAAACAATACTTTTTCCCTGAAGCACTTGGATTCCTTGATTCCTTCAAGAGCATTTTGTGTAGAGATGGTCACATTGACATTGGAAGTGTCAAGGGCAATGCTATTCTTGATGCACTGTATATAGTATAGGGATACACCGAATCCACTATTTTTGGGTTTGGCCGAACCCCGGATACTTCATAAAACCCAATCCAAATCCACATTTGCGTATGCAAGGGTAAAACAGAAGTGTGCGTTGAATGACTTTTTTAGACATGGTTAGAAAATATTCAAAAATTCTCATAAAAAAAGTGAACTCACTATTATATGGGGAATGGGGGAGCAGAAAAAAATCTCCTCTGCCTACATCTTGGGACACAAATAAACAAAATGTTCAAGTGATGCAGCCCCCCAGGAGATTGCCAGACATGCAGGGCTGTTTGAATAACTGGGCAAAAGGGGCAATTGCCCACAGAGCCGGCCTTGTGCCAATCGGACCAATTGGGCCCAGTAGAGCCCCGCACCCATGGGGGTCTCGCACCTGCAGGAATAAGCACATTAATCTGTCCTGTGCCTGCTGGCAACAACAATTGTAGGGGGCCCTACCAAATTGTCCCAATTGGGCCTCACAGTTTATAAAACCAACCCTGATTGCCCAGGGCCAGTGGCGGATTAATGACATGTGAGGGCCCCTAGGCTACACTTTCCACTGGCCCCCATTCTAGGCTACTCCCACTCCCAACAATTAACTTTCAAATGTTAACTATTAGTAATAATTATTAGTAAAATAATGCACCTGGCCTGGGAGAAGAAGGCAGTAGGCAGGCAAGAAAGAAGGGTGTGTGATCAGGGGCCCCTTGTACCCCCTTTCAATTTATTATGTACACTTAATGCTGAGCGAATCTGTCCCGTTTTGCTTCAAAGAAAAATTTGGGAAAAATCCGTGATACGGCAAAAAAGTCACGTGTCAAAAAAAAAGGGTTTTGATGCGGGCAACAATTTTTTGCGCTGCAAATTTTTCCACAGTAAATTTTGTCGGCCATTTCTTGAAAAAATCTGCAAAACTGGGAAATTCACAGTGAATTCATGCCTGCCGAATTATTCCGCCCATCACTAACACTTAATAATGCAACAACCTCGGAGAAGGGAAAGTCGTCCATGCAACTTTCTATTAGAACAAAAGTTCCTGGCTGATATTTGTAATTACAGTTTATATTTTCCTACCAAAGTCGGCACAGGCGGCACCCTTGGACTTCATGTCTATTCCAGTAAGCATAGACTTTTTTTTCCTAGATTTCTTGCTTTTTTGTACTAAAGTTCCCCTGCTTGAGGGTAGTTCTATAAGATATTTATTGGATCATTTGTGGGGGGCCCATCAATGGGATCTTTGCCCTGGGCCCACTGGTACCTTAAAGCAGCCATTCAGACATGCAAAACAATATCATTTATTGTCAATAATGCAGTATCAGCTCTGCGTTACGCCTTTGGTGCTGCACCTAGCACGTTTAAAGCTGATTCTGCATTTTCTACAATGAACACTATTTTATTTATAAATCTGGTCGGTGCCCAATTTCTTGGAACTCCTGTCTCACCATAAACTGTATTTAGTAAATACCCTGAATGTGGAAGCAATGACTAGACAAAGGCAAACATTCAGCTAGTGCCGTCAGGCAGAACAGTCCTATTGGGTTTATTTAATGGTTAAATGATTCCCTTTTCTCTGTAATAATAAAACAGTACCTGTACTTGATCCCAACTAAGATATAATTACCCCTTATTGGGGGCAGAACAGCCCTATTGGGTTATTTAATGGTTAAATGATTCCCTTTTCTCTGTAATAATAAAACAGTACCTGTACTTGATCCCAACTAAGATATAATTACCCCTTATTGGGGGCAGAACAGCCCTATTGGGTTTATTTCATGGTTAAATGATTCCCTTTTCTCTGTAATAATAAAACAGTACCTGTACTTGATCCCAACTAAGATATAATTACCCCTTATTGGGGCAGAACAGCCCTATTGGGTTTATTTAATGGTTAAATGATTCCCTTTTCTCTGTAATAATAAAACAGTACCTGTACTTGATCCCAACTAAGATATAATTACCCCTTATTGGGGCAGAACAGCCCTATTGGGTTTATTTAATGGTTAAATGATTCCCTTTTCTCTGTAATAATAAAACAGTACCAGTACTTGATCCCAACTAAGATATAATTACCCCTTATTGGGGCAGAACAGCCCTATTGGGTTTATTTAATTGTTAAATGATTAAACATTAAGTTATGGAGATCCAAATTACGGAAAAATCCCTTATCCTGAAAACCCCCAGGTCCCGAGCATTCTGGATAACAGGTCCATACCTGTACTATAAGACTGCAGGACTACACATGACATAATGATTGCTGCTTGTCCACGTTCCTATTGGCTCAGAGGCCTCGCTATGTTCCATTTTGTCACTTCATTGAAATCCATGATTACTAAATTACAATTTCCAGTGCAGTGAATATTGCGCCATTGTGTACGACTGAGTATTATTATTCAAGTCTGATATTTTCTGCCTTTTTATTGTACTGCGTGCCTCAAGTAATGGTTTGAATAGCTGTAAAAATATCCATAAAAAGAAAGAATAAAAAGCTAATATTTCAGAAAAGCAAAGCTACCCCTAAAAAGTAATTTGGCAACAGCCGTACACTTACATAATCAAAGGTCTCTCTCGGAGGTCTGCCGCTGACAGAGTAAAAAGGTACAATCTGTCCCAGTGGAAATTAACAAAAGGATGTTTGTTTAGCTGACAAAAATACTCAACAGAATTTAGCAAGCTGACAGCAAGCACGGAAAACTGCAACATTCATATTTCAAGCTAAGTTTTATCCAGATAAAGCAACATTAGACCCTAACAATAAAATAATGACTTTGGCTAAATACTGATGTGTTCACAATCATTTTTTGATGGTAAACAAATTTGAACACTAATGTGAATATGTGAATTTACTACAAAAACGCATCATCTTTGCACAAAAACGATTAAAAGCACAAGAAAAACCATAAGAATATTTGAACGCAGCAAAATCATATTCTATTCAGCATAAACTGGCCAGCTTTTACAGAACATTCAAGTTTTGGAAACTCTAATTCAAATTTGTTAGGGGCAGATTTTATTAAAACTCTAACTTTTTTTTGGATTTTTGAAAATTCAAATAAAGTCGCAGAAAAGTTCTGTGAAAATTCTGAATTTTTTGAGTTGGATGAAAACTGCAACTTTTTCGAATTGTCACACAGAAAACTAGCGACAAAAATAGTGATGAGCAAATCTGTCCCTTTCTCCTTTGCTGAAAAATTGCAGGAAAATTGGCAAAACGGCAAAAAATCTGTTTGTCACGCGTCTTTTTTTTCTCACGCACCCATTTTGACGTGACTGTGCCCAATTGGACATGACCACGACTGGCAAATCCTGGATTTAGTGCATTTATAGTTCACTGAAACCCCCTATCATCCAGGCATGGATTTGCAGCGAAATTATAAAATATAAAAAAATTAACGATCACTAATAATTGATAATGAACTCTACAAAGTCATATGAAGGTTAATTAATTATTAATTTATTTTGCCAGGCATGGATTTACAACGAATTTCCACATTTTGCCATTGGTGCATTATTATTGTGGAAAAATTCATTGCACATCAAAAAAAGTTGCGGTTCCGTCAAATTGGGCATGGTCGCTTCAAGTTGGGCACAGTCTCGTCAAAATAGGCGGGGTTGCTGCAAAATGAGCCCGGGCAGGGCAAAAAAAGACGCGGGCAACAAAAAAAGACACGGGTGACAAAAAAGTTGTGGGTGACAAAAAAGTTGCGCGACAAACGCATTTTGCAGATTTTTTTCCTGTTTTTCCTGTTGTTTCGCAAATCTTTGTGCAAAGAAGAAGGGCTAGTTACAGTATGGAGCACATCAGGGAAGAGTGGGATGGATTGGCTACATTGTAGCGATCTGTAGTGATGAGCGAATTTTTTTGCCAGGCATGGATGCGCTGCAAAATTCCACATTTCTCCATTGGCAAATTTTTGCAGCCATTTTGAGTGAGGCAAAAGTTGCGGTTGCCGCATACATTTTTCTGTAGTTTGACAAATTTTTCGGCAAAGCAAAACAAGACAGATCCGCTTATAACTACCGACCTGGCCTTGGCAGGGGTTTTACAGGCTAGCCCGGTAACAATCTGGCTGGGTGGGACCCATAGACCTGCAAGGTAGCTGAGTTTCACATGGTCTTGTAGATTGTAAGCTCTTGTGGGCAGGGCTCTCTTCACCTCTTGTATCGGTTATTGGTTGCTTTATATGTTACTCTGTATGCCCAATGTATGGAACCCACTTATTGTACAGCGCTGCGGAATATGTTGGCGCTTTATAAATAAATGTTAATAATAATAATAAATGGTCTAAGGGCCCAACTTGTGGGTATAATTAGGTGCTGTTAGTGGGAGGCAACCAGGGCCCCCCATACAGACACAGGGAGAATAAAACAACTCAGTGCTGCATTCAGGGCTCCAGTCCTTGAGTTTTGGGCTCCAGTCCTTAAAAAGGATATTAATGAGCTGGAGAGAGTGCAGAGACTGCAACTAAACTGGTAAAGGGGATGGAAGATTTAAACTATGAGGTGAGACTGTCAGGGTTGGGGTTGTTTTCTCTGGAAAAGAGGCGCTTGCGAGGGGACATGATTACTCTGTACAAGTACATTAGAGGGGATTATAGGCAGATGGGGGGGTTCTTTTTTCTCATAAAAACAATCAGCGCACCAGAGGCCCCCCCTTTAGATTAGAGGAACGGAGTTTCCATTTGAAGCAGCGTAGGGGGTTCCTCACGGTGAGGGCAGTGAGGTTGGGGAATGCCCTGCCGGGGGATGTTGGGTAGGGGGTTCCTCACGGGGAGGGCAGTGGGGTTGGGGAATGCCCTTCCTAGTGATGGGGTAATGGCAGATTCTGTTAGTGCCTATAAGAGGGGCCTGGATGAGTTCTTGAACAATCAGAATATCCAAGGCTATTGTGATACTAATACCTACAGTTAGTATTAGTGTTTGTATATATAGTTTATGTATGTGAGTGTATAGATTGGTAAGTATAGGCTGTGGGTGCTGGGTTTACTTGGAAGGGTTGAACTTGATGGACTCTGGTCTTTTTTCAACCCTATGTAACTATGTAACTATTCAAAACAACTCTGGGCTGATTATTACAGTATGAGAGACCCTATAAGGGAAATGCAGTTCAACCTGTACTTTAATCTCTATATTACACTCTAGTCTAGGGCTTTATGCAGGAATTACTGGATCAGACCATAGGAAGAAAAATGTGCAGATTTTCCCACCCCGGCATATTCTTTTTTTTTTTTTTCATAAATGTTCCTGTGTGTCAAAATTCTCCGTTTTATTAGCACCACCTAAGAACAGATCTAAGCTGCCTTTAAACTTTCACTCTGACATTATCTGTTAGTGAGGGAAAGATTAAAGGCTTAATTTTTCATTACTCACCGCTTGCGCGGCGCACAGATGAAAGCTGTTTACCGCTAGACCCGGCGTCTCAAGAGGAATACGGCTGGAATGGAAAAAATGCTGCTAATGTGATAGAAATAACAAAATGTTTCTTTTTCTCCGTTAATGCCTAGGTATATATAGTCAAATTAAAGGGGAACTCCACCCCCAAACTATTTGTGCATTATTATACAAATATAAAATATAATAAAATATAATATTAGAATGAACTTTCCAATAGGTCTTAATTAAAAACGGAGAAGATGTTTTGGGCAAAATATAATTGCAAGTGAGATCGGCATTTGTTTACCCTTTATGTTCTCTGGTTTAGACCCTTTGAAACAACAGCTACTGCTATCAACAGCAGTTAACTTTTAGTATGATGTAGAGAGTAATATTCTGAGACAATTTGCAATTGGTCTTCATTGTTTATTATTTGTAGTTTTTTTTTAGTTATTTTACTTTTTGTTCAGCGGCTCTTTAGTTTGGAATTTTAGCAGTTACCTGGTTGCTAGGGTCCAAATTCCCTTGGCAACCAGGGAGTGGCTTGAATGAAAGACTGGTATATGAATAGGAGAGGGACTGAAGATAAAAATATGATATATAAAGTAACAATAACAATAAAACTGGAGCCTCACAGAGCAATCGTTTTTGGCCGCCGGGGTCAGTGACCCCCATTTGAAAGCTGCAAAGAGCAGAAGAAGACAAAAACCAATTGAAGACCAATTGAAACGTTGCTTAGAACTGCCCATTCTATAACATACTATACTGGTTTTTTAATTTTTTTAAAACCACGACCACAAATGTCAGTTATTTATCAAAAAATCCAAATTAAAAAAGAATGAATGAAAAAAACTCATGGGAAAAATGCAACAACCACGGCTTTCTTGATTTGTCCCTTGAAAACCGTGACTTTTTCGTATTGTCGCACAAAAGCAAGTGTCAAAAAACCCCGAAAACCTCTAAAACCACGAAGCAAAGCAAGATCTTCCAACTGTATAAGAGACATCTGCCATTGGCTTCTACATGATCTTGGCAGGTTTTACCTGGCGTATTTTTGAATTCCGAATTGTCGCGGTTTTGTCACATAATAAATCACTACAAAATGGCAGTGTTTTTGCATCAAGAAATGGTTTTCGCTGTCAAACACCCCCAAACAACAAAAATTGAATTGCACAGCAGGCTTGGTAGGCGCCATCTTGCTCTGGTTGGGGTTCTCTTTAGTGTCATCGTTGACATGGAGCATCCACAGTTGGAGCCAGATCTGGATCAGCTTCAGCTACACATTCTTGGTGCCCGAGATCCACTTCTAATGGGTGTGGGGAAAGAAGCAGTTGTAGGGTGCCCCAGTTATGCACAAGTGTGTGTGAGTGCCCTAGCACTCCAGGGCCAATTAATATGCAAAATGATCCTCCAATGAAAATCCGAGCTGATAAGTGCCCCTTGATTACACATGGAAAACAATTCACCAAGGAGAATTCTACTGCCCTAAACCTTAGATGCAAGATTACAGATGCAAGAGAACTGACCAATAAGAATGCTGCTTTCCAGTACTTTGACAGCCATCTTGCTGTTATCCCACATACAGAGGTTACTGTGTTAATGTGGCTTCATTATATGACACTGGAATGAAACATGGGGATAAAGGACAGACTTGTTGGAAAATTGTGCTTATTGCTTCCAACTCCAATTGCAGCAGCAAAGAACAGGGAGCCAGATTTATACAGATCAGCTGGGATTTTCATTGGAGGATAATTTTGCATATTAATGCAGCTGCTTTCCCTGGAGAGCTGGGGCTCTCTCACATGCATGGGGCACATAGGGGCAGATTTACCAAGATGTGAGTTCAGAGCTTAATACATGAAAACTCACCCACGTTCTACTCATTCCTATGGGGTTTTAAGAAGTGTATTTATCAAGGGGTGAAGTTAGAACTCACTCATGAATAGAATGTGGGTGAGTTTTTATGTATTAAGCTCTGATAAATCTGATAAAGTATAAAATACATGTTAGTGTCACAACATGGCCACCTGCACTGGGAGCTCCCTCCTGTTGCTGGTGGTGTAGTGCCCGTTAGCAATAGTGATGAGCGAATCTGTCCCGTTTCGCCATAAAATTTGCGAAACGGTGAAAAATTTGCGAAACGCATTTGTTGCGCAATTTTTTTTTGTCACCCTCATCTTTTTTGTCGCCCGCTTCAATTTTCTGTCGCCCGCATCTATTTTCGCAAAGCAATTCACAAATGGGGAAATGTGGAAATTCGCTGCGAATCCATGGCTGGCGAGAAAATTTGCTCATCACTAGTTAGGAGCATTTTGTGCACAAAATGGTATTGATTCCCCCAACCAGAGTGTGGGCTCCATTAACCCCCAATTCCAAAAGGAAAGGACAACTTAGAGAAGAGGTTATATCACTGGTCATGTAGAACATTGACTGGTCAAGGTTTATGACTTTTTGGAAATATGGCTTGAGAAAATGGTTTGTTAAATTTCTATCACGTCTTAATGAAGCAAATGAGAAAGCCAATCTCTCTATCTATCCACCGGAAAATAACAGATACTTTTTTTTTAAAGAAAAGTATATAAATGAAAGAATTTCTAATGCTGACACTAAGTGCTATTTTACTGATAATCAAATGCTAATTACATAAGATCCTCATTAAAAACCCTGAGAGAAGAACTTGAGAAGAGGAGTTCTACTGTCTGCACTTCATTATTGGCGACCACTTCAAAAGTGCCGCCTAGATGGACGAGGAGTGGGTGCTACATGCTCGGAGCAGCCTGACAAGGATTAGTTATTATGACAACAGGCCACTCAAGTTTATCCCAAATTTGGTGTTGCCCAGGATGGAAGAGTTGATTAAATGTTCATCATGGGCTCTTTAGATCTTACAGAACTTTTTAATTAAATCAGTCAGGCTGCTGCCTTCTACATGACCATGGAGGAACCTGAAACAGCTTCAAACCATTATCGACAAGGCGGATCTTCCATAACGGGGTGACTTGTTATCAACAAAGCTGAATTTTTACATTTTATGGGTATCTCAGAGTCTTCCATAAGGGACAAACTTTCAAACTGTTATCAATAAGGCAGATATTCATTTTTACATATTGTGTACAGTACCTGTACTTGATCCCAACTAAGATATAATTACCCCTTATTGGGGGCAGAACAGCCCTATTGGGTTTATTTAATGGTTAAATGATTCCCTTTTCTCTGTAATAATAAAACAGTACCTGCACTTGATCCCAACTAAGATATAATTACCCCTTATTGGGGCAGAACAGCCCTATTGGGTTTATTTAATGGTTAAATGATTCCCTTTTCTCTGTAATAATAAAACAGTACCTGTACTTGATCCCAACTAAGATATAATTACCCCTTATTGGGGGCAGAACAGCCCTATTGGGTTTATTTAATGGTTAAATGATTCCCTTTTCTCTGTAATAATAAAACAGTACCTGTACTTGATCCCAACTAAGATATAATTACCCCTTATTGGGGGCAGAACAGCCCTATTGGGTTTATTTAATTGTTAAATGATTCCCTTTTCTCTGTAATAATAAAACAGTACCTGTACTTGATCCCAACTAAGATATAATTACCCCTTATTGGGGGCAGAACAGCCCTATTGGGTTTATTTAATGGTTAAATGATTCCCTTTTCTCTGTAATAATAAAACAGTACCTGTACTTGATCCCAACTAAGATATAATTACCCCTTATTGGGGGCAGAACAGCCCTATTGGGTTTATTTCATGGTTAAATGATTCCCTTTTCTCTGTAATAATAAAACAGTACCTGTACTTGATCCCAACTAAGATATAATTACCCCTTATTGGGGGCAGAACAGTCCTATTGGGTTTATTTAATGGTTAAATGATTCCCTTTTCTCTGTAATAATAAAACCGTACCTGTACTTGATCCCAACTAAGATATAATTACCCCTTATTGGGGGCAGAACAGTCCTATTGGGTTTATTTAATGGTTAAATGAATATTCACAAAACAATCCGCCAATGGCGAAACGCGGAAATTCCCCGGCGAATCCATGCCTGGTGAAACATTTCGCCCATCACTACTAATGAGGACATGTGCATTCCCAAATTTTAAGAACACTAAAGAATAATTCTAGGCAGTGACACCTTCAAAGCAACTGGACTTTGTTTTGGCCTGGCCTGACCCAATCAACAGTTTATTTGTTGATGACATTATGCACCCATATAGACATCTACATTTTCCCTAAGGCTGGAAACCTGATGCCCAGAATGCAATTGCCAGACGGGTTAAAACTTTACTGAGGTTCTGATCTTTCCTTTCCGCTCTGTTAGGCCGAGGATTAATTGGGTGACACCCTTTAGAAGAACCTGTCATTTTATATTTTATGGCTGCACGGAAAACAACCCAATTTAATCTGGTAGCTGCTATATAATAAGTGTTGGGAAAAAACAGGGATACCTAATGGGCTGTACTTGACAGTCCTGCTTGAATAAAGCATGTTCTCTCTTCGTTAGGAAGATGAAAGGGTGGACAGCTTATTCCCTAGGTGTTTGTCCGATTAGCAGGGCTTCAGGCATCAGAAAGAGATGAGCATTGGGTGATTGGGGGATTCAGAAACTCAGTGTTCTCTTGTTTTCCAAATGACTTGCTTTGCACTTGGATAAGTTGTGCCGGATGTAAATACTGTAGCTTCTTCTAAAAGATAAAAAGATTCTTTTTAAACTTTTGGAAGGAGCACAATAAACCATGCTATAAGACAATATGTATCTTTTAAAGAAAGGACAGTCGGCACCTTTAAAAAGAAGTATAACGGCCTGGCTGGGGGCGTGTTTGCAAGGGGGTGGGCCGTGATGTCAAATAGGTGGAGTTGTGACATAAATAAGGCATTACATCAAGGGGGCGAGGTTGTCATATTGAGGGTCCAGAACATGTCATGAAGAAAGAAGTGGCAGAAGCTTTGTAAGTAGTGATGGGCGAAATGTTTCGGCAGGCATGGATTTGCGGTGAAATTCCGCGTTTCGCCACTGGCGTTTTGTTTTTTTTCGCGAAATGGATGAAAAAATTTGCAGCAGAAAAATTCGCTGTGCATCCAGAAATTGTCGCCCGTGTCAAAAGAATTGACACACGTCAAAAAGAATTGTCGCAGGCAACAATTTTTTTTGACGCGAGACATTTTTGCCGCTTTGCGGATTTTTCATTGTTTCGCGAAACTTTTGAAAGATTCGCAAATATTTCGTCGAAGCGAAGCGGGACAGATTCGCTCATCACTATTTCTAAGTACAGCAAAAAAGGGGTGAATTAGAGGCGGCCTTGGCTGGTATTGAATATATGAAATACCAGCCAGTTAGGAAAAGGATACAAAACAGAGAATGTTCTGCAGTGGAAGTGGAATCCAATTCGCCTCAGGCAGCAGCGCCCTGCTGGTTACCTGGGCAAGAACAACTAAGGGGGCGCTGTATATATATATATATATATATATATATAATATGATTTTTATTACTATTTGTATTTTTCCTTAGTGGCCAAGCATGCCCTTTACTTGAAATTCTGTCACTGGTAATTTTGCAGACATTGTACTCAATTCACAATAGAAAAATCTAAAGCAATTAAATCCTTGAACAAACTGTGAAACATTGTGCATTTCTGACTTTCTAATAAAATGGAGCCCCCTTGTCTTACCAAGACTACATCCAGAAAAAATATCTCTTTATTGTAAGCTCCACCCTCTCTATGCTGCATGTGCTCTCGTTATTTCTCATTAGGGACAAAACTTTTCTCCAGTGCATTTGGCTCAAGAAAAAACACCCATTGAATCCAGTGCATTTGGCTCAAGAAAAAACACCCATTGAATCCAGTGCATTTGGCTCAAGAAAAAACACCCATTGGCTCCAGTGCATTTGGCTCAAGAAAAAACACCCATTGAATCCAGTGCATTTGGCTCAAGAAAAAACACCCATTGACTCAAGTGCATTTGGCTCAAGAAAAAACACCCATTGAATCCAGTGCATTTGGCTCAAGAAAAAACACCCATTGACTCAAGTGCATTTGGCTCAAGAAAAAACATCTATTGAATCCAGTGCATTTGGCTCAAGAAAAAACATCTATTGAATCCAGTGCATTTGGCTCAAGAAAAAACACCCATTGACTCAAGTGCATTTGGCTCAAGAAAAAACATCTATTGAATCCAGTGCATTTGGCTCAAGAAAAAACATCTATTGAATCCAGTGCATTTGGCTCAAGAAAAAACACCCATTGACCTCAGTGCATTTGGCTCAAGAAAAAACACCCATTGGCTCCAGTGCATTTGGCTCAAGAAAAAACATCTATTGAATCCAGTGCATTTGGCTCAAGAAAAACACCCATGGAATCAAGTGCATTTGGCTCAAGAAAAAACACCCATTGGCTCAAGAAAAAACACCCATTGGCTCCAGTGCATTTGGCTCAAGAAAAAACATCTATTGAATCCAGTGCATTTGGCTCAAGAAAAACACCCATGGAATCAAGTGCATTTGGCTCAAGAAAAAACACCCATTGGCTCAAGAAAAAACACCCATTGAATCCAGTGCATTTGGCTCAAGAAAAACACCCATGGAATCAAGTGCATTTGGCTCAAGAAAAAACACCCATTGGCTCAAGAAAAAACACCCATTGAATCCAGTGCATTTGGCTCAAGAAAAAACACCCATTGAATCCAGTGCATTTGGCTCAAGAAAAAACACCCATTGGCTCCAGTGCATTTGGCTCAAGAAAAAACACCCATTGAATACAGTGCATTTGGCTCAAGAAAAAACACCCATTGACTCAAGAAAAAACACCCATTGAATCAAGTGCATTTGGCTCAAGAAAAAACACCCATTGGCTCAAGAAAAAACACCCATTGAATCAAGTGCATTTGGCTCAAGAAAAAACACCCATTGGCTCAAGAAAAAACACCCATTGAATCCAGTGCATTTGGCTCAAGAAAAAACACCCATTGAATCCAATGCATTTGGCTCAAGAAAAAACACCCATTGGCTCCAGTGCATTTGGCTCAAGAAAAAACACCCATTGACTCCAGTGCATTTGGCTCAAGAAAAACCACCCATTGGCTCCAGTGCATTTGGCTCAAGAAAAAACACCCATTGACTCCAGTGCATTTGGCTCAAGAAAAAACACCCATTGGCTCCAGTGCATTTGGCTCAAGAAAAAACACCCATTGACTCCAGTTCATTTGGCTCAAGAAAAACCACCCATTGGCTCCAGTGCATTTGGCTCAAGAAAAAACATCTATTGAATCCAGTGCATTTGGCACAAGAAAAAACACCCATTGACTCCAGTGCATTTGGCTCAAGAAAAAACACACATTGGCTCCAGTGCATTTGGCTCAAGAAAAAACACCCATTGACTCCAGTGCATTTGGCTCAAGAAAAAACACCCATTGAATCCAGTGCATTTGGCTCAAGAAAAAACACCCATTGGCTCCAGTGCATTTGGCTCAAGAAAAAACACCCATTGAATCCAGCGCATTTGGCTCAAGAAAAAACACCCATTGAATCAAGTGCATCTGGCTCAAGAAAAAACACCCATTGACTCCAGTGCATTTGGCTCAAGAAAAAACACCCATTGAATCCAGTGCATTTGGCTCAAGAAAAAACACCTATTGAATCCAGTGCATTTGGCTCAAGAAAAAACACCCATTGAATCCAGTGCATTTGGCTCAAGAAAAAACACCCATTGAATCAAGTGCATTTGGCTCAAGAAAAAACACCCATTGAATCCAGTGCATTTGGCTCAAGAAAAAACACCCATTGGCTCAAGAAAAAACACTCATTGAATCCAGTGCATTTGGCTCAAGAAAAACACCCATTGAATCCAGTGCATTTGGCTCAAGAAAAAACACCCATTGGCTCAAGAAAAAACACCCATTGAATCCAGTGCTTTTGGCTCAAGAAAAAACACCCATTGAATCCAGTGCATTTGGCTCAAGAAAAAACACCCATTGAATCAAGTGCATTTGGCTCAAGAAAAAACACCCATTGGCTCCAGTGCATTTGGTGCAAGAAAAAACACCCATTGGCTCCAGTGCATTTGGCTCAAGAAAAAACACCCATTGAATCAAGTGCATTTGGCTCAAGAAAAAACACCCATTGACTCCAGTGCATTTGGTGCAAGAAAAAACACCCATTGGCTCCAGTGCATTTGGTGCAAGAAAAAACACCCATTGGCACAAGAAAAAAAACCCATTGGCTCCAGTGCATTTGGCTTGAGAAAAAAAATGTCCATTGATTTAAATGTGTTTGGTGAAATTTCAGTGAAATTCTGCAGATTTTTCAGTTTTTTTCCACTAATTTTAGGAAGATTTAACTGAGGCTGTTTTACTCATCACTTTTTAAAATTCTCAACATGTACAGATGCTGATTATATAAACTGATTGATAGGTACAGCGTCAGATTTCTCTAAAGTGTTTTATTTTATCTGTCATCATTAGCGCTAATGCTCTTTCCAAAAACATACCGCTGCACTAATTCTGAAGGTACAGACTGATTGCCGGGATAGTTCCCCTTTATTTATAGGGAAGAGACTAACGTGGGAGGGTGAGTGTTACAGGAGGGGCCTGGATGTACAGTTACAACTGATGTTGGTATATTTCAAAAAAGTCGTGCGAGACCCACGTTTCATTAATTTTTTATTGTTTCGCAAATTTTTCTGTTGTTTGCTTTTTAACTTGTTTATTTTGCTTTTTAACTTGTTTATTAATGACCTGGAGGTGGGCATAGACAGTACTTTTTCTACTTTTGCTGACGACACTAAATTGTGCAAAACTATAAGTTCCATGCAGGATGCTGCCGCTTTGCAGAGCAATTTGACAAAATTAGATAACTGGGCAGCAAACTGGAAAATGAGGTTCAATGTTGATAAGTTATTCACTTTGATAGAAATAATATGAACACAAGTTATACACTAAATGGTAGTTTGTTGGGGGTATCCTTAACTGAGAAGGATCTGGGGATTTTTGTAGATAACAAGTTGTCTAATTCCAGGCAGTGTCATTCTGTGGCTACTAAAGCAAATAAAGTGCTGTCTTGTATAAAAAGGGCATTGACTCAAGGGATGAGAACATAATTTTGCCCCTTTATAGGTCCCTGGTAAGGCCTCACCTTGAGTATGGGGGGCAGTTTTGGGCTCCAGTCCTTAAGAAGGATATTAATGAGCTGGAGAGAGTGCAGAGACTGCAACTAAACTGGTAAAGGGGATGGAAGGGTTAAACTATGAGGTGAGACTGTCAGGGTTGGGGTTGTTTTCTCTGGAAAAGAGGCGCTTGCGAGGGGACATGATTACTCTGTACAAGTACATTAGAGGGGATTATAGGCAGAAGGGGGGGTTCTTTTTTCCCATAAAAACAATCAGCGCACCAGAGGCCCCCCCTTTAGATTAGAGGAACGGAGCTTCCATTTGAAGCAGTGTAGGGGGTTCCTTACGGTGAGGGCAGTGAGGTTGGGGAATGCCCTGCCGGGGGATGTTGGGTAGGGGGTTCCTCACGGTGAGGGCAGTGAGGTTGGGGAATGCCCTTCCTAGTGATGGGGTAATGGCAGATTCTGTTAGTGCCTATAAGAGGGGCCTGGATGAGTTCTTGAACAAGCATAGTATCCAAGGCTATTGTGATACAGGTATAGGACCCCTTATCCAGAATGCTTGGGACCAGGGGTATTCTGG
This sequence comes from Xenopus tropicalis, assembly GCF_000004195.4. Lineage (NCBI taxonomy): Eukaryota > Metazoa > Chordata > Amphibia > Anura > Pipidae > Xenopus > Xenopus tropicalis. The sequence continues at coordinate 15,256,731 of NC_030682.2, read as the reverse complement.
ATAAGGGGTCTTTCCGTAATTTGGATCTCCATACCTTAAGTCTACTAAAGAATCAATAAAACATTAATTAAACCCAACAGGATTGTTTTGCATCCAATTAGGATTATTTTTATCTTAGTTGGGATCAATTACAATGTACTGTTTTATTACTACAGAGAAAAAGGAAATCAGTTTTAAAATTCTAAATTATTTGATTAAAATGGAGTCTATGGGAGACAGGCTTTCTATAATTCGGAGCTTTCTGGATAACGGGTTTCTGGGTAAGGGATCCCATACCTGTACTAATATCTACAGTTAGTATTAGTGGTTGTATATATAGTTTATGTATGTGAGTGTATAGATAGGTAAGTATAGGTTGTGGGTGCTGGGTTTACTTGGAAGGGTTGAACCTGATGGACTCTGGTCTTTTTTCAACTCTATGTAACTATGTTTTGCGGATTAATCGGCGAAGCGAAACAAAACAGATTTGCTCATCACTATCGACGGACTCCGGTCTTTTTTCAACCCTATGTAACTATGCTTTTGGGGAAGGGAGAAGAAGATCTCAGTGGATTCTTGAGTTATACTCAGTCTTTTCTTCTCCTTTAGTATAAAAATCTACTATTTCCTTTCAAAAACATTCTAACACATCTAAAAAAAAAAACCTTCCCTAAATGAGCCCCATAAGTCAGTTTAATAGAAGAGCATTGATACAAGCTCACTTCTCTGCCTGTCACGCGCTGAAATGCAGCCGTTCTCTAAGCGAATTTCCAATATTTCACAATTGCAAGTCAGCAGGTTGGTGCCCCGTGTCCCTTCCCCTGCAGAAATGTGCAGCCCTGACAAATGACAAAACCTTCCACTACAATATACCAACGCTCGCAGGAAGGCGCGACGATAACACAATTATAGGTCCCAGGCTTTAAAGTGCGTTTCTTACAGGAAGGTTAAGAAAATTTCTGCTGTGTTTCCTATTACCGAACTGCCAAAAAATCAATATCAACGTTGAATTGAACACTGGTTCTTCAGATAAGGTTACGCTGTATATCGGATTAACACAGAGATGAGTAACACAAGAATAACCTGGAGGATTAAAGAGTTGAAATTCTTGTACAGGCACGGGATCTATGTAGGCACCCATTACCCACCATGCTCCCATGTACTTTCCCACCAGTGTAATTTGGATTTTTAATTCGCTGTTCTTCTGTCATGTGATCAGCTGGCCCGTAGCTAGAGTAGTCACATATTGAGCTATTTGGCCATTCACCCAACAATGTTCCATTAATTTGGACCAATCTAATAGACCTGACAGGAAGTGAGAAGAAGCTGTACTTACCCCAACACCATTGGCTCATCTTGACATCAAAGATAATTCATTTTGGAGTACTGTCTGCCATAACTGTCCTTGCCCAACCAACCTTCCAAGGTGTTTAACATCTCCTGATAGTCAAGCAGTATGATCAAAATTGGCCAAACTCTGGACATTTGAAGCCAGCATCATGTGGTACTTCATAGTTTATGTCAACAAAATCATCATTAACCCATGCCGATGGCAAGGCAAAGCTTGAAGGTTGAAATGTTATATATTGGCTCTTGATACTTCACTTGCCCATAGGGAATTTCTAACATATGCAAGTTATATACATGCATTGGAGGGGCTGCTTTTATTGTATGGCCTCTCCCTTAGCCAATGCATTCATTCCTATATAGAGATGTAGCGAACTGTTCGCCGGAGAACTAATTCGCACGAAAATCGGGTGTTCGCAAGTTCGCAAGTTCGCAATTTTGGGTTCGCCTTAGCTGGAGCCAAATTTTGACCTCTCACCCCAGAGCCAGCAGATACATGGCAGCCAATCAGGCAGCTCTCCCTCCTGGACCACCCCCGGACCACTCCCTTCCATATATAAACCGAAGCCCAGCAGCCATTTTACATTCTGCCTGTGTGTGCTTGATGAGTTAGCATAGGGAGAGAGCTGTGCAGGGGTTTGAGGGAGAGTTTAGGTAGCTTTGCTGACTAGTAATCTACTTTCTACTGCTCTGTATGTAGCTGCTGGGGACAGCTGTCCTGCTGATCTCATCTGCTGTAACCCAATAGTCCTTGTAAGGACTGCTTTTATTTTCTGATTATTGTTACTCTTCTTTTCATTGTGTACTGCAGCTCCGTCTGTGTGTGTTGGAGACAGGTGTGCTGCTCATAGTAGTGCACTAAGCACCAACCACACATTCACATCATTTTTTATTTGTGTTTTTTTACTTTGCTACTGTAATTTATAGAGCCGAGTGCTATTAGTCTAGCTGTGTTGGGGACTGGTGTGCTGCTCCTAGTAGTTCACCCCCAGCACCAACCAGAGATCACTTTTTTTTTATTATTAATTTTTTTTTTTTATTTAACTTACTGTTCTTTAATGTGTCCAGTGCTGTTTGCTGTTATTCATAGTAGTGCACCAAACACATAGTAGTGACATTGCATTGCAATAAAATCACCTGAGCGATGTTTTTCCACCAGCAATAATATATTCCGTATCCACTACTGCGGCGGCTTGTCTTTGCGTGTGAACCGGCCGTAACCTTTACACGACTTGATTGGCATGTAGGCGCCGGACGTTTTAAAGCAGTTTATTACACAAGTTTAGAAATGTAGTGTGATTTCTCCCCTTTACAGCACAAAACGCAACGCTGTGTCAACAACGTATTTTTCAGAGAAATTTTTGCTTGATCCCCCTCCTGCATGTCACTGTCCAGGTCGTGGCACCCTTTAAACAACTTTAAAATCAGTTTTCTGGCCAGAAATGGCTTTTCTAGGTTTTAAAGTTCGCCTTCCCATTGAAGTCTATGGGGTTCGCAAAGTTCGCAAAAGTTCGCACTTTTTGGCGGAAGTTCGCGAACGGGTTCGCAAACTTTTTTTGTGAGGTTCGCTACATCCTATATAAGGCTAATTACAAACTTTATAATCTATCTATCCTCTATCTATCTATCTATCTATCTATTTATCTTTCTATCTATCTATCTATCCTCTATCTATCTATCTATCTATCTTTCAATCTATTATCTATCTATCTATCTATTTATCTTTCTATCTATCTATCTATCTATCTATCTATCTATCCTCTATCTATCTTTCTATCTATTTATCTTTCTATCTATCTATCATCTATCTATCTATCTATCTATTTATCTTTCTTTCTATCTATCTATCTATCATCTATCTATCTTTCTATCTATCTATCTATCTATCTATCTATCTATCTATCTATCTTTCTATCTATCTATCTATCTATCTATCTATCTATCTATCTATCTATCATCTATCTATCCTCTATCTATCTTTCTATCTATTTATCTTTCTATCTATCTATCATCTATCTATCTATTTATCTTTCTATCTATCATCTATCTATCTATCTATCTATCTATCTATCATCTATATCTTTATTTATAAAGTGCTACTTATGTACGCAGCGCTGTACAGTAGAATACCTTAATACAAACAGGGGGTTATTAAGATAATAATAAATACACAGTATAACAATAGATACAAATAAATACAAGATACAGTTGCAATAAGAGTCAAAGACACAAGAGGATGGAGGTCCCTGCCCCGTAGAGCTTACAATCTAGATGTTGGAAAGGTGTAAGTTAGTAATTCGTTCTACTCTTACTATGACAATACAATGAAAGGAACTCAGTCTGCTCCATACTCCAATATATTTATTAACCAAACCCCTCCTTTTTTATGAAAATAAAGTAATTAACATTCATTTGACTTTCAAACTCATAAACATGTAGGATTCTAAGGAAATTAGGTAAATACTGTATTATACATACTAATTGGTAATTAGCCCTCCAGTAGGGCTTGCTAATTGCCGCTGAGCGCAGAAGCCAGGCCGGGTTGCCGTCATGGTTACCCCTATTTGTTCAATGGTATGATATGCCTTCATTTTATCAAGAAATGGGCTTAATAAACACATCAGCCCACAAGTCAACAGGCAAATTCATAGAACTATCTTTCATATAAATCAGTGCAGTTAGTTTGCCCTGGTTCAGGGAATAACTACATCCAACATCTTGCCATTATTTCATGTTTTCCATTATAAAGCTACTTTTATTCTGTAATTGTATTGATTTCCTATAGAAGGAAAAATACACAAAGAACACATTTGGTGGTGCATTCATTCCATGATGGTATTTTACTGCCATAAATAGGAGGGCGGTGCTAATAGACCAAACCAATACGTATTCAATACAAGATATCTCTCCATATTTGATTACACTGTCAATTTTTCCATACGTCTTTGTTACATTTGTCTGGGTGAATCCAATGCCAGCTATCTGATTGGGGGCAGTGGGGCAACTGGAGACCATCGGCCATTGCTTTCAGTCTCTGTTATTTCGGGAGATCACAGTAGAAAAAGAACTTTCCCATTCATTATGCAGACACATTGCTATGCAGCGCCTGCCTCAGCTCAATGGCTTATCTTGAGAATGTCATGCTCGCTAATATTCTGCTCCCAAATCCAGGCTTACTAAGTATATTGGGGATTTGTGATGTCCAAACTGCTTGGCTTCTCAGGAAAGCTGTGATATACATGGCGTTGCTATAGGCTTCAGACTAGTCAGGTAGTAACTAACAACTACTCTGCAACTAGGAATAGTATGACCATAAAATGCTGACAGCATTGGTGACCAAGACCAGAAAAAATGTATATAATGTTATTATTAGCAGAAGACTGGAGACAGCCAATATACAGATTACATAAACTCATAAAAATGGTTCTCTTCATTAGAGATTACAATCTAAAGGAAGAAAGGGGTAGAATACACAAAGTGTGGGAAAGGGTCACTAAATGATAGATGTGGCATTGGGTTTTTAAGTTAGTAGGTGGCAGTGGCATATATTATATATAGTTACATAGGGTTGAGTCCATCAAGTTCAACCAATATATATGTTTAAGGAGTGGTATAGATGTGGTATAGTAGTCTGAAAACTTCTGGCAATGCCCATGGTGTTCAGGGTCTGACTGGGCCAGCAGGACACTTGAGGAAAACCTGGTGGACCCCAACTTCTTATGCCATTCAGACCTATGCCAACTTCTTATGCCATCCCACTGCCTGCACGGGATCTAAGGGGTGGCCACAATTTTCAGAAGGACGTATGTGGTATGGAGTATGTAATGGGCCAGATGAGGGGGATCCCCATGGGGTGGTGGGCTCTTGAGGTGGTAGCCCTGGTGGGCCCTGGACAACCCAATCCGACACTGATGGTGCTGTTCTCCTTATTCCATTCCATTGCAAGCTTGCACTGTGCATTATGCCTTCATGTTGAGACTATTAATGAAATCTGTATCTTCAGCCTAATAAAGACTTATAGGGTGATGAAATTATTTCTGTAAGTAGAATACAACAGGATTCTATCTGCTTATCTGTTATCTGCCTGCACCTTTTCTCCTAAGCTATAGTAGGGTTACTGAAATCAACACACCAGTTTTACCAGTGACGGGCAAAAGTACATTGTTTTTATCATTACTTTAGAGTGCTTTATATTTCGGTGTTACTGTTCCTTTAACCCCTTCCCAGCTATGAATTGTAAAATCTGTCACTGACCCAAGAGTACCAGAGAGTACTTGGAACAATAATCTTGGAGCAATAATTCCAAGATGCTGGGCGTTTTTCCCCTGTATTCTATTGCCCTATGTTGCGCTCTCTCACTACTGATACCATTGCTGAAATCAAGAAAAATGACTCTGTCACTTTGGGACGTCTTCAGTAAATATGATTATAATTGCTATCTGCTTCATATTTTCTTAAGAAATAGGCTCTATTCCCAATGCACCTTGGAACCGGAGTTATCTGACCGCTGACCTGCATTTAGTAGGTTCATTCCATGTATTGTATTGTGAGATTCTATTATATGTTTATTCTGTGCTAGTGCCTTTGCTCGCTCCTTCTATTCCCCAATTGCCCTGCTTCAGTGATATTTTGTTGTATATGTGGAACTGTTACGGTCTGTAGGTTAGAAACCCTAGGGCTGCTAATAGGATAGGGCAGGAGAGCCCTGCCAACACCGGTCTTCACCAAAGCCCTTTTGGGCCCCAGAAGTTTCTGCTGCCAGATTGACAGGGATCATAAGGTGGCCATACACGCTAAGATCCGCTCGTTTGGCTTGGGTGGGTGATATCGGGCTAATTCGGTCATTTGGCCCTGGGGCCAAGCAATCTAATCAGAACAACGGGCCACACCTATTTTGACCTGGGCGCACCTATTTTGATACAGGTATGGGACCTGTTACCCAGAATGATCGGGACCTGGGATTTTCTGGATAAGGAATCTTTCAGTAATTTGGATCTTCATAACTAAAAATCATTTAAATATTGAATAAAGGGGTAATTATATCTTAGTTGGGATCAAGTACAGGTACTGTTTTATTATTACAGAGAAAAGGGAATCATTTAACCATTAAATAAACCCAATAGGGCTGTTCTGCCCCCAATAAGGGGTAATTATATCTTAGTTGGGATCAAGTACAGGTACTGTTTTATTATTACAGAGAAAAGGGAATCATTTAACCATTAAATAAACCCAATAGGGCTGTTCTGCCCCCAATAAGGGGTAATTATATCTTAGTTGGGATCAAGTACAGGTACTGTTTTATTATTACAGAGAAAAGGGAATCATTTAACTATTAAATAAACCCAATAGGACTGTTCTGCCCCCAATAAGGGGTAATTATATCTTAGTTGGGATCAAGTACAGGTACTGTTTTATTACTACAGAGAAAAGGGAATCATTTAACCATTAAATAAACCCAAAAGGGCTGTTCTGCCCCAATAAGGGGTAATTATATCTTAGTTGGGATCAAGTACAGGTACTGTTTTATTATTACAGAGAAAAGGGAATCATTTAACCATTAAATAAACCCAATAGGGCTGTTCTGCCCCCAATAAGGGGTAATTATATCTTAGTTGGGATCAAGTACAGGTGCTGTTTTATTATTACAGAGAAAAGGGAATCATTTAACCATTAAATAAACCCAATAGGGCTGTTCTGCCCCAATAAGGGGTAATTATATCTTAGTTGGGATCAAGTACAGGTACTGTTTTATTATTACAGAGAAAAAGGAAATCAATTTTAGGAATTAGAATTATTTGCTTATAATGGAGTCTATGGGAGATGGCCATTCCGTAATTTGGAACTTTCTGGATAACAGGTTTCCAGATAAGGGATCCCATACCTGTACTACTGTGTCTATTTTTTGCAGTGAAATCTCAAGGAAGTTTCACAAAACAATTGGGCATTGATCAAATGCGGAGATTCGCAAAAAATCCATGCCTGGTGAAAAAAATTAGATCATTACTAATTAAATGTGAAAAGGCATAAAAAAAAAAATAGAGAGAAAAAAATATAAAGAGCACTACCCGCTGAGTTTTATCTACGTTCCCTGGCAAGGAAAGATTAAGCGCCATCGGACGCCGTCCCTTCAGCAGCAAAATCTCCAAATCTGAACACTCTGCAAACCGCCCGGTGTCACAGAAGTGCTTAACACTTTTATTGTAATTCATTAAGTAAGCAGTTTGGTCTGTGTTTTTAAAAAAAAAGGAAATGTCCTTTGTGTTATTTACTATTCCTTTCTATTTAATAATGCATATGGAGGTATCGTTTCCTTCCTTCCTTTCTATAAAATTCCTGCTGCTGCGGCAACTTTAGCCAATTTAGATAACAATATAAATGTAAATGGCTTGATAACAATACTTTTTTTTCTGTCTGGGTTCCTTTAGAAAGGCGCGCGGTTATTAATAATCTTCTACGTTAATGTGATTCTGTAAGAAGCGCGGCCATTGCAGTAAGAGTTTCCATAAGGCTTTATTACATTAAAAGAATGCCATATGTCTAAGGCCGAAACATTAACAGATCAGCTAACATAACTGCCAACCAGGCCCGGACTGGCAGTCTGTGGGTTCAGGCAAATGCCAGAGGGGCTGCTGTAAGATGCCATAGACACTATTTATTGGGTTGGTGGGGGGCTGTTTGGGCCCCTGTGTACTTGGAATGCCCAGGCCCGGACTGGCAATCTGTGGGTTCAGGCAAATGCCAGAGGGGCTGCTGTAAGATGCCATAGTCACTCACTATTTATTGGGCTGGGGGGGCTGTTTGGGCCCCTGTGTACTGGGAATTCCCAGGCCCAGACTGGCAATCTGTGGGTTCCGGCAAATGACAGAGGGGCTGCTGTAAGATGCCACAGACACTCACTATTTATTGGGCTGCTGGGGGGGGCTGTTTGGTCTCCTGTGTACTGGGAATGCCCAGGCCCAGACTGGCAATCTGTGGGTTCAGGCAAATGCCAGAAGAGCTGCTGTAAGATGCCATAGTCACTCACTATTTATTGGGCTGGAGGGGGCAGGTTCCATTCTGAATCTGGACTTGGTGCCAACAACTAGCCACAATAGTGCACTAAAACACCATTTCTTTTATCCACAATGCAGCTAGAATTTCTCCGCAATTTGTTTTGGATTTACCTATGTGGGAACAAGATGTAACGCATTTTTGGTTATTCATGTGTGAACTGTGTACAAGTCAGTTGCATTAGTTGGCACAACTAGGGATAAGCACATTTTTTCAGCCAATACAGATGGAACCTGCCCCTGAATAGCCCCCCACCAGCCCAATAAACAGTGACTGTCTATGGCACCTTACAGCAGCCCCTCTGGCATTTGCCGGAACCCACAGATTGCCAGTCCGGGCCTGGGCATTCCAAGTACACAGGAGCCAAACAGCCCCCCCCCAGCCCAATAAATAGTGAGTGTCTATGGCATCTTACAGCAGCCCCTCTGGCATTTGCCAGAACCCACAGATTGCCAGTCCGGGCCTGGGCATTCCAAGTACACAGGAGCCAAACAGCCCCCCCCCAGCCCAATAAATAGTGAGTGTCTATGGCATCTTACAGCAGCCCCTCTGGCATTTGCCGGAACCCACAGATTGCCAGTCCGGGCCTGGGCATTCCAAGTACACAGGAGCCAAACAGCCCCCCCCAGCCCAATAAATAGTGAGTGTCTATGGCATCTTACAGCAGCCCCTCTGGCATTTGCCAGAACCCACAGATTGCCAGTCCGGGCCTGGTTGGCACTTATGTTAGCTGATCTGTTAATGTTTCGGCCTTAGATATATGGCATTCTTTTAATGGAATAAAGCCTTATGGAAACTCTTACTGCAATGGCCGCAATTCTGTGCTAGAATTTCGCCATGTGTTTTGGTTCGCCAGGAAAAAAAATATCAAGTTTTCTCCCATGCAGGAAAAGACATAACAAAACCCGCCCATTGAGCGTTTAAGGTTCAGCAATTTTGTGCATAATTTTGCTCTTTATGTTTGTAAATGAGCCTTCTATATGGAGTCAGACTGGACTGCCTGGGGAATACCCCAGGGGGCCCCTGTAGGATAATTCCTATCAGCTCTTCCTTATGTAAAGGATATACCCTTTACAATGTTTTTACTTTCAACAGCCCTATGCTGTATATCAGGTTCTCTCATTGGCCCAGGGATGTCCAGTCCCACATTGCTCATATGTGTTCCTTTGTGAATCTTATTTGCCCTGTCTGGGAGCCCAAATCGACCAAGCAGTTGTTAGCTTTTACTAGTATAATTCAGTTAGTATAATAGCTGCTAACTGTGGTTAGGTTTGACTTCAAACCTAAAATCATGACTTCAGACTTTATTTGGACCAAAGTAATGGGTCTCAGTTCTATGCTAATATAATAAGCACAAACGTTAGACGTTGTCACTGCAAAATGCTCAGCCCCGGGGAATGCTGGGAGCTCTATTAGGGTGAAGACACACGGAGCTACTAGTAGCAGCTACTTGTCTAAAAGAGACATTTCTGATCATTTACTGATAAGCGTCTATGGCAGGTTATTTTCTGGAGTTTAGTAGTCATTAAAAAGTAGCTGCTACTAGTAGCTCCGTGTGTCTTTGCCCTTAGATTAACAGTGAGTGCATAACACCCCTGCATTTCATACACTCTGTGACCAAAAGTCTGTGGACCCCTGCCTGTCCAACTTCTCATTGCAAATCCAAGGGAATTAATACGAAATTGTCCTTCCTTTAACTGCTGTTACAGCCCTTACTCTTCTTTGATGGTTCCCACTAGATGTTCAAAGGCGCAAATCGCCCCGCCGCGTCTGCCATCCCGCCGGCGACTTACATGTTCGCCGGTGGGATGGCAGGGGTAGGCAACTCGGGGAGATTAGTCGCCCGCGAACAGGGAGTTTTGCCGTGGGCGACTAATCTCCCCGTGTGCCAGAGCCCTAAGGCAGCTTCCTCAGAGGCCTTTTTTGCAGGGTTCGGATTTGGCCGAATCCACGGTCCTGGCTGAACCCGAATCCTAATTAGCACAAATTAACATATGCTAATTAGGATTTGGAAGGGTTAAATGTCCGTGTGAACACAGAAGTGAAACAAATTTTGCCTTTTACCCCTTCGGAATTCGGTTTGGTATTCGGCTGAATCCCTTGGGATAGATTCGGGGGTTCGGCCGAACCCAAAGAACTGGGGTCAGTGCATCCCTACTCTAAACTGTCACCCCAAGGTAGGAAGCACAGAATAGTCAAGAAAGTCACTGTTTGATGATGCCCGTGGCTGAAACGTGGCAGTAATTAGAAGGGGTGGCCGCATACTCGCCCGTATACTTGCCGTATAGTGTAAGCTCTTCTCCCCGTGAGTCTGGCCCCACTGCCAAATATTCCCGCTGTTTCATTATGCAGAAATAATTCCTTCAGGCGCTGATATAAACTGTAATGAATTACTCTCAGGAAAAAAAAACCCTATAAGGGCATGAAACAACAAGAATGAATATTCCGCCAGACATCTGCTGTTTTTGATCCGCTGTCAAAAAACAAACAGGTCAGCGACAATTGCAAAGCAGCCGGGCAGATGTCTGGGGAATCCGACTCGCTTTCCAATCTACACCTGGAGGAAAAAAAGCCTCTCAGAAACGCACAACGACAATTTTCACATGAAATAGAACCTCCGAAGCAATCTGAAAATCAGCAGGAAGAATGTGTTCATTGGGAAAGTCTGGCAATAAAGCTTTGGGTAAAACTTTATACAAAGTGAGATGTCGTTCTGCTGAACTATAATGTGCAGCTTCTACTTACAGTGATCCATTGCGGCAATGACATATTGTGGTGTTTAATGGGTCTGGGGAATTAATGATGAGATGCAAAGGTCCTGCATTATAAAGGATAATGTACCCCCTACTGTAAATGATAAGGATATTAGCAGTCACTGAGGGGTTCTGTTCCCATATAAAGGCACAAGGCTGCAGGCTGAGTTATACAGGGAACTCTGAGTATCACTCATGTATTATAAGGGATCATGTACCCCCTACTGTAAATGATAAGGATATTAGCAGTCACTGAGGGGTTCTGTTCCCATATAAAGGCACAAGGCTGCAGGCTGAGTTATACAGGGAACTCTGAGTATCACTCATGTATTATAAGGGATACTGTACCCCCTACTGTAAATGATAAGGATATTAGCAGTCACTGAGGGGTTCTGTGACCATATAAAGGCACAAGGCTGCAGACTGAGTTATACAGGGAACTCTGAGTATCACTCATGTATTATAAGGGATAATGTACCCCCTACTGTAAATGATAAGGATATTAGAAGTCACTGAGGGGTTCTGTGCCCATATAAAGGCACAAGGCTGCAGGCTGAGTTATACAGGGAACTCTGAGTATCACTCATGTATTATAAGGGATAATGTACCCCTACTGTAAATGATAAGGATATTAGCAGTCACTGAGGGGTTCTGTGCCCATATAAAGGCACAAGGCTGCAGGCTGAGTTATACAGGGAACTCTGAGTATCACTCATGTATTATAAGGGATAATGTACCCCCTACTGTAAATGATAAGGATATTAGCAGTCACTGAGGGGTTCTGTTCCCATATAAAGGCACAAGGCTGCAGGCTGAGTTATACAGGGAACTCTGAGTATCACTCATGTATTATAAGGGATACTGTACCCCCTACTGTAAATGATAAGGATATTAGCAGTCACTGAGGGGTTCTGTGCCCATATAAAGGCACAAGGCTGCAGGCTGAGTTATACAGGGAACTTTGAGTATCACTCATGTATTATAAGGGATAATGTACCCCCTACTGTAAATGATAAGGATATTAGCAGTCACTGAGGGGTTCTGTTCCCATATAAAGGCACAAGGCTGCAGGCTGAGTTATACAGGGAACTCTGAGTATCACTCATGTATTATAAGGGATACTGTACCCCCTACTGTAAATGATAAGGATATTAGCAGTCACTGAGGGGTTCTGTGACCATATAAAGGCACAAGGCTGTGGGCTGAGTTATACAGGGAACTCTGAGTATCCCTCATGTATTATAAGGGATAGTTTACCCCCTACTGTAAAGTATATGGATATTAGATACATTAAAATCCCCATTCAGTGCAGAAAGTTAGCATATAAGATAAATAATAATAAGACAATAAATTATATTTTTATTATAAACATAATATAACATACATTTCCTGGTCTAGCTCTATTTAATAGATAATTAGAATGACAATAATAATAATAAAAATAATAATAAGAAGCAACAAGTGAATTCTGCAACTTTCTGTTTCTCCTGCTTTTACCACTAGGTGTCACTAATCTCACTCACTAAAGTGTAATGTCTACCAATACAGCTCCAGTTATTCTGCCACTGCCTCCCATGCTTTATAAATTATATTTATCAAAGTGTTCTATTCTCTTAGATTTTAAAAATCAGCATTGTTTCCTATTAGCTTCCCCAGTTTTCTGCCCAACGTGGCAAGTTGCCTACCATGGCTGTGAGATGTCAACCTGCTGAATTTTTCTGTGCCCTATTCTGGCATAGTTATACCCTGTAATAGCCATGACCATGGCTCTAATTAATGGCGGGGGTTAATTAAATCTGAGTGCATATTATAGGAAGCAGATGACTGTTGACATATTTGATGCCTGATTCATAAGGAGAGAATTTAGAGCCAGGTCTGTGGGGATAAATTAGTGTGACCAGATCACTTAAAAAGTCAGGGACATGTCTAGAAAATCCAGGCAGCAGGGATGAACCTATTGCAGTTTAATAAAAAATGCCATCAGTGCTGCCTTGCAACATGTATTTATTAGACATGTCCCTACATTTTCAAGTGATTGGCTCACCGTAGATAAAAGCCGCATTGTTTGCACCCGATCTAATATCTCACAGTAACCAATCAGATGTTTGCCTTTAGACATAAAACACACACCAGACTCTGGCCTATGGGAATCACACAACAATAGCCGTGTATTGGAATATTAAGCCTCAATGAAACGTCATAATCAGAGAACTCAGTTGTACTCACATTAGATCAGCATGGTCCAAAGTGAGAATACTAAGCCATAAAATTAGGATATAATTTGGGATAAAAGAACCCCCCCCATCTGCCTATAATCCCCTCTATTGTACTTGTACAGAGTAATTATGTCCCCTCGCAAGCACCTCTTTTCCAGAGAAAACAACCCCAACCCTGACAGTCTAACCTCATAGTTAGTGATGAGCGAATCTGTCCCGTTTCGCTTCGCCGAAAAATTAGCGAATCTTTCAAAAGATTTGCGAAATGGCGAAAATGTTGCACGTCAAAAAAAATATTCTTTTGTCGCCCGCGGCTATTTTCTTGTCACCCGCGGCTATTATTTTGTCGCCCGCGACTATTATTTTGATGCGGGCGACAATTTTTGGACGTGCGGCTAACTCTGCACTCTCTCCAGCTCATTAATATCCTTCTTAAGGACTGGAGCCCAAAACTGCCCCCCATACTCAAGGTGAGGCCTTACCAGGGACCTATAAAGGGGCAAAATTATGTTCTCATCCCCTGAGTCAATGCCCTTTTTATACAAGACAGCACTTTATTTGCTTTAGTAGCCACAGAATGACACTGCCTGGAATTAGACAACTTGTTATCTACAAAAAAATCCCAGATTCTTCTCCATTAAGGATCCCCCCAACACACTACCATTTAGTGTATAACTCACATTTATACTATTTCTACCAAAGCAAATGAGAAAACAAAGAACACAAATACACAGCAATAATACACAGGAGCATAACTACATAACAACACAATGGTGTGGTGGTTTTTTAGGTCAAAAAAAGACACAATATTCTCAGTTAATGCTATAGCATTGGCTTAGGCTTCTGACTTGTTTGTAACACAGTAGAGAGAAAACAGACACATCTGACTGCCTGCAGGATATTCTGGCCCCCAGGAAAAATCATTAGCTATTCTCCGTGTGGGATTGTTTCATTTCTGGTGCAGGAATAGAGCTGATCACGCACTCTAATGCTATGGAACTTCCCTGGGAGTAATTCAAAGCCACGGCGATACATTGTAGTGTCAATGAGAAGATGCAGCTACACTCGGCTACTCAAACAATCTGCTTAAAAGGAGAAATAAATCCAGTAAGAATCCTTTGCTTGGGAGCTTCTCTCATTGCATAGAGCTGGCAGTATCATTTTCAGCTATATGTGGATTTGTCTGAAGTCAAACCTTATGTTTGGGAGGGGAAAATATACTTGAGCAGCCATCTCATCTCAGCATCAAATGTGTGAATGAGGAAATGCTCTACTGCAGAAGAAGACAAGGGCTCATCCTATTAAAACATAATATATTTATAAATATAGGTGTTTCAGTGCATTTACCCATAGCAACTAGTGATAAGCGAATCTGTCCCGTTTCGCTTTGCCGAAAAATTTGCAAATCTTTCAAAAGGTTCACGAAATGGCGAAAAATTTGCGAAACGTCGAAAATGTCATGCGTCACACAAATTTGTCGCCCGCAACTATTCTTTTGATGCCCGTGACTATTCTTTTGACATGCGACTATTATTTTGACGCGTGACTATTCTTTTGACGCCCGGGACTATTCTTTTGATGCCCGTGACTATTCTTTTGACACCCGCGACTATTCTTTTGATGCCCGTGACTATTCTTTTGATGCCCGTGACTATTCTTTTGATATGTGACTATTATTTTGACGCACGACTATTCTTTTGACGCCTGGGACTATTCTTTTGACACCCACGACTATTTATTTTGACACCCACGACTATTTTTTTGATGCCCGGGACTATTTTTTTGATGCCCGTGCCTATTATTTTGACGCGTGACTATTCTTTTGACGCCCGGGACTATTCTTTTGACACCCGCGACTATTCTTTTGATGCCCGTGACTATTCTTTTGATATGTGACTATTCTTTTGACGCACGACTATTCTTTTGACGCCTGGGACTATTCTTTTGACACCCACGACTATTCTTTTGACATGTGACTATTATTTTGATGCGCGACTATTCTTTTGACGCCTGGGACTATTCTTTTGACACCCACGACTATTCTTTTGATGTGTGACTATTCTTTTGACGCCCGGGACTATTCTTTTGATGTGTGACTATTCTTTTGACGCCCGGGACTATTCTTTTGACACCCACGACTATTCTTTTGACGCCCATGACTATTCTTTTGACGCGCGACAATTCTTTTGATGCCTGCAACTATTCTTTTGATGCGCGACTATTCTTTTGATGCCTGTGGCTATTTATTTTGACGCGCGACTATTCTTTTGACGCGGGCGACAAGTTTTGGATGAGCAGCGAATTTTTCCGCGGCTAATTTTTTCATCCGTTTCACAAAACAATCCGCCAATGGCGAAACGCGGAAATTCGCCGCAAATCCATGCCTGTTAAAACATTTCACCCATCACTAATAGCAACCAATCAGATGTCTGTTTTCATTTTCTAGTGTTCTAATCAAAGCTAATTGCTGATTGGATCTTTAGCACCTGTGTTACAATATTGTTGTTTGTTGCCTTCATTCTATTTTATTGGTTTGGAATTGTGTTTGTCTTTTGAATTCATGGGTTTGTTACAGTTGTCTCCTAAGGAGGTGAAAATCCCACCGGTGCCGCCAATACATCACATTCTACAGGTGTGAACACAATTCTTTTATTGAACCTTTCTGTGCTCACTTGGTGACCGGACATAAATGGCGCAATCTAATAAGTCTGCAATAGGTCCATTAACCCTTAGCAACCATTCAGCATCCAGCACATGTTTAGAATTTACTAAAACTCCAACATTTCACTATAAAACTGAACTGAAAAAGCCTACGTGGGAAAAGCCACAGAAAAGTCGCAAAAATTTAGAACTAATGAGAGCTAAAAATCCAAATCAGGGAGAAAAATCAGATAGTTAGTAAATGGCCCCCTAAGTGTCCTGTAAACCATACTTTCATTACTATTTATGATAGCAAATATGTCCACCATACTCCTAGAGGCACATTTACTAAAACTCTAACGTTTCTCTTTTTTTTTTTTTTAATTTAAAAATTTGGGTAAACTCAAGTCCACGAATGTTTTACATTTACAGAAAAGTTTGAACTGAAAAAGTCTGTGTGAGAAAAGTTGCATGAAAACCACGAGTAGTGATGAGCGAATCTGTCCCGTTTCAATTCGCCATAAAATTTGCAAAACGGCAGGAAAATTCACAAAATTTGTTGCGCGATTTTTTTGTTGCCCACGCCTTTTTTGTTGCCCACACTTTTTTGTCACAACCGCACCCAAATTTTGACGCGACTGCAGGCTTTTTTTTATGCGACTGCGCCATTTTTAATATGACCACGCCCAATTTGACGAGCAACAAAAAAATTTTACGCGCAACAAATTTTTCCGGGGCGAATTCTCAAGTTTTGCAAAACAATTCGCCAATGGTGAAATACAGAAATTCGCTGTGAATCCATGCCTGGCGAAAAATTCGCTCATCACCAACCACGACCCAAACAGCATCTTGGTATATTTATCATGCTGTGTAAAAAGTGGAGTGAAGCATTACCGGTGATGTTGCCCAGGGCAACCAATCAGCAATTAGATTAGAAAACCAAAGCAACTGATTGGCTGCTACGAGCAACATCACTGGTAATGTTTTACTCCACAGCATGATAAATATACCCCTTAGTGGCTTTTAAGTCAAGCTTCTAGAAATATCTAGCATGGCAGATAATTCTTACACCAAATTTAAAGCTGGGAACTTCCAACCACTACTTGGAGATACCAAAGTTGGGGACCATCTACCTTTTACCTATTAGCGGTTTCTACAGGACACCGGCTTCACTAAGGCTGAGCTGAAGCAATTTCTGCAAACAACAAGCCCCTCTATGTTGTGGCCACTTTTGCATCTTTTTATGATTTTGTATATACAGGTATGGGATCCCTTATCCAGAAACCCATTATCCGGAAAGCTCCGAATTACAGAATGCCCATCTCCCATAGACTCGATTTTAATCAAATAATTCAGAATTTTAAAACTGATTTCCTTTTTCTCTGTAATAATAAAACAGTACCTGTACTTGATCCCAACTAAGATATAATTACCCCTTATTGGGGCAGAACAGTCCTATTGGGTTTATTTAATGGTTAAATGATTCCCTTTTCTCTGTAATAATAAAACAGTACCTGTACTTGATCCCAACTAAGATATAATTACCCCTTATTGGGGGCAGAACAGCCCTATTGGGTTTATTTAATGGTTAAATTATTCCCTTTTCTCTGTAATAATAAAACAGTACCTGTACTTGATCCCAACTAAGATATAATTACCCCTTATTGGGGCAGAACAGCCCTATTGGGTTTATTTAATGGTTAAATGATTCCCTTTTCTCTGTAATAATAAAACAGTACCTGTACTTGATCCAAACTAAGATATAAATAATCCTTATTTGATGCAAAAGAATCCCACAGGGTTTAATTAATGTTTTATTGATTCTTTAGTAGACTTAAGGTATGGAGATCCAAATTACAGAAAGACCCCTTATCCAGAATACCCTTGGTCCCGAGCATTCTGGATAACGAGTTCTATACCTGTATTATTGTATTTATTACACTTTCATGTTTGTAAGGCACCCTTTACTGCCCTGCGTTGGTTCCTTTATTCCCCCTCAACTACTGTCCAAATGTTATAGGCATGAATTGTAAAAAAAACAACAAACAAATACTGTCAGAATCCATTTTGTCACCCCCGTAGCTACTTTAGACAATGTTCTCTAACTGCAAATAGATGTAGTATCCTTCATACCAGTGCTCCCCTGTGGATACAGAGCATTATACAGCAAGCAGACTCCCAGTGCAGACTGAATGGGCTTTCCAGTTCATAGCTCACAGCTTTTACAAGTGATAGATAAGAAGCAGGCAGATCCCATTTAATAGCTAGCTATTTTTCTGTGGTTAGAGCACATCATTAGGAGAATATAACCCTTTCGAAATCTGAGGCTTCGTTTCCCATTAACGCATTAAGCATTCCCCCCCGAATCCCAGTGGTTGGAAGAGGTTGAAGTTTATTAACGGCTACAGGAAGTTTGGAATGAAAGCAATAAAGGGCTTCCAGGCACTCTAGGAAATCCACAGGGCCACAAAAATAAAAGTTAAACAAATCTTTATTGAAGTAAAATTAAAAAATGTACAGGTACATCTCCAACAGCCCAATGCATTTCATGCCCAAATGGCACTTAGTCATTGGCGTAGTCATGAGCCCATGATTAAGTGCCATTTGGGCAGACATGAGCCCATGATTAAATGCCATTTGGGCAGACATGAGCCCATGATTAAATGCCATTTGGGCAGTTATGAGCCCATGATTAAATGCCATTTGGGCAGTCATAACCCCATGATTAAGTGCTATGTGGGCACAAAACGCGTAGGGCCTTTAGAGACGTACATTTTTAAATTTTACTTCAATAAAGAAGATTTTTTTTTTGTGGGCACTAATGTGGATTTCCTAGAGTGCCAGGAACCTCTTTATTGTTTCCAATCCTGATGGTGTTTCCCCTCCCTGAGCTGAAGGTCTGGGGTTGGTGCACTTGGATCACTTGTGCTAGTGGCACTTTTTCCTCTTGTTGTTAAGCTACAGGAAGATTGACATCCGGGAAGGACGTCGGGTGGGGGCCCTGCGAGGGGGGTTAGGGGGGCCTCTCGGGGGGGGGAGGCTATGGGCGCGGGCCATATGGGTGGGCTATGGGCGCGGGCCCCGGTGGGCCCTTCACCCCCCAGTCCAACCCTGCCACAACATGAGGAACTGTATTAAAGGGTCCCGGCATTAGGAAGGTTGAGAACCACTGATCTGAACTATACCCAACGCAAGCAAATACCTGCATTGGCATTGTTATATGTCTGCTTACTCATCACAAGTCCTGGCAAGTGGGCTGCAAAAAGGCCAGGTTCTTGGGCAGATAAGGCTATACAGTAGGGGTGGGCAAACTAAGTCCCGCGGGCCACGTCTGGCCCCTTGCTCTGTTTAATCCGGCCCGCCGACTCCGCATGTCTCATCACGCAAGACTTGGTGTCTGGGGACTGACGAGCGGAAACGCCGTAACGCTGGCCTGGCAGTAAGTCAATGTGGCCCCTGAGCCGAAAAGTTTGCCCACCCCTGCTATAGAGTAACTCATTATACTGATGATGAATTGGCATCTGACACTATAAGATGAAATGCTGCATTTCGATTGGATATTCCGAACGCTGGATGAAACGCGTTTCACCTGAATTTCTTCAGTTTTTACATGTGCCAAATGATTTTGCACCCGGCCGAAATTAGCCATAATTATATGTGTCAAATTGTTTTGAAAAGAAGAAGAAAAAGAAAGCAACTAATCAAGCAGGTAGAAGCAATTACTTTAATTAAACATGAGTTGGGCCAATTAAGCATCTTCTGTTGAATCACAAAACAGAATTAAGGATGTGGTGCATATAAGTTAGTGAGCGAATGGCATCTTGTATCCCCTGAGCTTACGGATAGAGCGACTCGTTCCTCGGAATATAAAGTCACGTATAGCAGTGAAATATTATTCCACTTATATGGGTGGTTCACTTTTACGTTAACTTAAACCCCCATATGTAATAAAAGACACTAAACTTGCCCAGGAGCAGTAACCCATAGCAACCAATTTTTAAAAATTAGAATTAATTGCTTATAATGGAGTCTATGGGAGATAGCCTTCCCGTAATTTGGA
This sequence comes from Xenopus tropicalis, assembly GCF_000004195.4. Lineage (NCBI taxonomy): Eukaryota > Metazoa > Chordata > Amphibia > Anura > Pipidae > Xenopus > Xenopus tropicalis. The sequence continues at coordinate 15,236,686 of NC_030682.2, read as the reverse complement.
TCTTTCTGGATCAGAATGGCTTTCTGGATCCCATACCTGGATTTTATATATATATATATTGGATGGCGCAAAGAGTGGTGTTAGAGGTTTTCTCTCCCTACTGCCACCTATGGGAATCATTGGAAAACAACAGCACCAGAGATTGTCTGGCAACATAACCAACAAAATTGCTCTGGGTGTTCTTCTTAGCACTGTTGCAACGTACATTAATATTTTGTGTTTTCAGTTTTTACACTTCTAATATAATGCTTTTGAAACAACAGTGCCACCTGCTGTTACAGTCGGTCGAAAATGCAGTTAGTGAGAAGTGAAAAGTCTTGTAATGTTGCTGTGCTTAGATCTGACCAGAGAAACATCAGCTGCCTCTTCCCTGCTCACTCACTATATTTTGTTAGCAGCAACAAGACTTTCCTCTCCGACTTAACTGTAGGCATTTACCACCAGGGTCAGGTGTTCCTTCCAGCTTACTCACATACACCTCTCACATGCAGTCATGCCCCTGTGTAAAAATATATTGCAAAAATAACTTTTTTATGGTGCAGAATAAAATATGAGTTGAAGGTCCAGAACCTTTAAGTCCCTTGATGACACCTAAAATGAATGTGGCTGGAAATATTGTACTTTATATGCTGAACTCGGAGTACTGAATATGTATTGAATAAGTACAGATGAACCAAGGCTTAGAAGATACAGTCAGTTCATGGCACTGCAGCTGTTTTCCCATCACAAAGTCATCTGCTGTTCTGCCCATGTTTCCCACTAGTTTGCAGGGTCGGACTGGGCCGCCGGGACACCAGGAAAATACTGGTGGGCCCCAGCGGCCCAGACCCGACCCTATTGCTGCTTCCTCTGGCCTCCGATCTCCTCCCCTGACGCGTTTCACATACACGTTCAGGGGAAGACGTCGGACATTGGCCCCTGCGCGGGGGGGTTTAGGGATGCGCGGTGGGGGGATGCGGCCAGAGGAGGCACCTTGGGGAGTGCGAGGCCCCTGGGGTGGTAGCCCCAGTGGGCCCTGCACCGCCAGTCCGACCCTGCTAGTTTGTCCCACTAACTACCTGACCCATAATGCTGGGTCGTGTATGGGCACTAATGACGGGCCTGCCTGAGTGACATCTGGCCTGAAATTGGGCAGATCTTCATCAGGCAGGTTTGATTTTTCGTTGGATCAGGGACCGCATTAACCCCCCATACCGACGGTGCCTATACCCGCCCTTCTACTTCAATCATTTGTCCCAGGGCCAAACAACCGAATTAGCCTGATATCGCTCACCCATAGATGGGGATATCAGGAGAAGATCCGCTCGATTGGCGACCTTGCCACCAAGCGAGCGGATCTTACCGTGTATGGTCACCTTACCTTGTAGCTGACTGTTCAAATCTCATTGCTGATTGGTTGCAATGGGCAACCGTGTTTTCAGGGTTAATAATGTCTGTAGAGTCAAAAACTCCTCAACTGAGAAACATTCACTGCAGAACACTTATAGTACAAGTACGGGAAATCAGCCATGGTAACAAACCTGTTCTCTGAACATATTATTTTTGATCGTTGACCTGATTCCTTGTGAAATCCATTCTGGTTAATGATTAAGATTGGCAGAATTCACTCACAAGCATTTAGATGAAAGTGACAGGGAATGATGCTGTGCGCGCAGCTAGAAAACGATCCTGCCCTACGTTAGAGAAATTAATTTAAATTCATTACAAAAATATATATAGAATGTGTCAGTCATTTAAAGATAAAAACAAAAGCAGCCATCTTGGTACACCTTCCTATATCCTATAACCTATCACAGGCTTCTTTTTTTGGATTTCAGGCCCATGGCAGCTTGTTAGAAGAAACTGGAGTAATGTACAGCGAAGTATCACTATTATATACCATATTCCCTGCAGTGCCCTGTGCTTGTGGAGACATATTGGTTAAGGGCATTACTACTGTTGCCATTTGCCCTATGACTCATTATCCTGTTCCTGTTTCCTACTTCCTGTCTAAGCTGAGAGTATGGAGCAGGCCGGTCTTACCTGCCATGTTATAATAAATATACCAGAAGTAACTGTGTTTGACTGCTTCACCTGTACTAGCAGCATCCTTTAACCCATGGGTGGGCAAACTACGGCCCGCGGGCCACATCCGGCCCCTTTGGCCTTTTTAATCCGGCCCGCCAACGACGCCAAGTCTCATCACGCGTGACTTGGTGTCATTGGCGGGCCGGAATTAAACAGACTAAGGGGGCGTAACGCTGGCCTGGCCCTGCCCACCCTGGCCCGGTCTGGCCCGGGGGTAAGTAAATGTGGCCCGTGAGCCAAAAAGTTTGCCCACCCCTGCTTTAACCCATTGCTATCCAAGCAGTTTATCACATTTTCAATAAAAACACACAAGTTTTTGCATATTGCATTGTTGTGAGATAAGTCTGCTAAAAAAAATGATTTAAACATTAATTAAACCCAGTAGGATTGTTCTGCCCCCAATAAGGGGTAATTATATCTTAGTTGGGATCAAGTACAAGTACTGTTTTATTATTACAGACAAAAGGGAATCATTTAACCATTAAATAAGCCCAATAGGGCTGTTCTGCCCCCAATAAGGGGTAATTATATCTAAGTTGGGATCAAGTACAGGGACTGTTTTATTATTACAGAGAAAAGGGAATCATTTAACCATTAAATAAACCCAATAGGGCTGTTCTGCCCCAATAAGGGGTAATTATATCTTAGTTGGGATCAAGTACAGGTACTGTTTTATTATTACAGACAAAAGGGAATCATTTAACCATTAAATAAGCCCAATAGGGCTGTTCTGCCCCCAATAAGGGGTAATTATATCTTAGTTGGGATCAAGTACAGGTACTGTTTTATTATTACAGAGAAAAGGGAATCATTTAACCATTAAATAAACCCAATAGGGCTGTTCTGCCCCAATAAGGGGTAATTATATCTTAGTTGGGATCAAGTACAGGTACTGTTTTATTATTACAGAGAAAAGGGAATCATTTAACCATTAATTAAATCCAATAGGACTGTTCTGCCCCCAATAAGGGGTAATTATATCTTAGTTGGGATCAAGTACAGGTACTGTTTTATTATTACAGAGAAAAGGGAATCATTTAACCATTAAATAAACCCAATAGGGCTGTTCTGCCCCAATAAGGGGTAATTATATCTTAGTTGGGATCAAGTACAGGTACTGTTTTATTATTACAGAGAAAAGGGAATCATTTAACCATTAAATAAACCCAATAGGGCTGTTCTGCCCCAATAAGGGGTAATTATATCTTAGTTGGGATCAAGTACAGGTACTGTTTTATTATTACAGAGAAAAGGGAATCATTTAACCATTAATTAAATCCAATAGGACTGTTCTGCCCCCAATAAGGGGTAATTATATCTTAGTTGGGATCAAGTACAGGTACTGTTTTATTATTACAGATAAAAGGGAATCATTTAACCATTAAATAAACCCAATAGGGCTGTTCTGCCCCCAATAAGGGGTAATTATATCTAAGTTGGGATCAAGTACAGGTACTGTTTTATTATTACAGAGAAAAGGGAATCATTTAACCATTAAATAAACCCAATAGGGCTGTTCTGCCCCCAATAAGGGGTAATTATATCTTAGTTGGGATCAAGTACAGGTACTGTTTTATTATTACAGAGAAAAAGGAAACCATTTTTAAAAATGTGAATTACTTGATTAAAATGGAGTCTATGGGAGCTGGCCCTTCTGTAATTCGGAACTTTCTGAAATAACGGGTTTCCGGATAAGGGGTCCTATACCTGTATATAGTACTGATACTCCTCGGAAAAGGGTACCAAACTGAGCACAGTTGAAGCAAGTTAAAATTGTGCATAAGGATTTCTATGTACATGTAGGATTTATACACACAATCCAACAGACACGAAGTTGTTGCACCAATGTTTCCTTGCACTTGAACTCTGTTTGCACCTATTAATGGAAAACTTTACCCCCAAACAATGTAGGTCTCTATAAAAATATATTGTATAAACAGCTCATATGTAAAACCCTGCTTCATCTAAATAAACTATTGTCATAAAAATATACTTATTTAGTAGTATGTGCCATTGGGTAATCCTAAATAGGAAACTGCCATTTTAAGTACTAAGGGCCGCCCCCTGGGATCATAGGATTCACAGTGCACACAAACAAGCCAAGGTACACATACATGCTAGGCCCCATCAGCCAATGAATGGGCAGAGTTCTGCCTTTTGCTCCCACACTACTTCCTGTTACAGTTAGAGTTGCATCACTTCCTGTCAGCTGATCTCCGAGGGAGCACACAGCCCATCACTAAATGGCGGCTCAAGGGAAAGGATGTAAAAGGGCAATATTTACTGATATATATATTCCAGTTTGGGGAGATTCTTTAATAGGCCACTTAACATAATATAAACTATCTGTTGGTTACGTATTCATTCTTGATTATCAGCCCATGTGTAGTAGTCACACTTGGGTTGGTTGTTAATAAAATAATGTACTTTTACAATGGTCTCTGGCATTCTCTGAAATACAGCAAGTGCAGAATTCAGTCACTCAACACTGAAAAATGTGCCCTTACTCCTGGACACCATTAATGGAATACAGACACGCGTCTGTGTATGAAATTCGTCAGCCCCATCTGACACGTGAATGTCATAAACCTAAAAGCAGAGAATTCAGGAATGCATTACTGCTCTGAAAATCATCAGAAGGATGGATGGGGCGCTGCGGCAGCAAGCTTATCTGAGGCTATTCAGGGAAAATGGCACCGGCTTCCCAATGAACACAGTTAGTAAGTGAATATTCCTATTTCTGTAGGGCAAATACACTCTGGCAGAGCAATAGTAAGTGGAAGCCTAAACATATGGGGAGTCCAGAGGTAATCGATTGCAGGCCAGGCTCTTTTCTGCACAAGATATTTGCCCCCCCCCCCCTGTACTTAAAGTGATGTTTATGGGGTACTTTTTATTTCTAAATGACACTGTTTACATAGCAAATAATTCCCTCTGCCATTTAACCTTTTATTCTTTAACCAACAAATGTATTTGTAGCTGTAATATTGGTGTGTAGGCGCCATCTCAGTGCATTGTGCCTGAGTCTGAGCTTTCAGCCAGCGCTACTCATTAGAACTGCTTTCAGCTAACCTATTGTTTCTCCTACTCCCATGTAACTGGAGGAGTCCCAAGCCGGACTTGGATTTCTTACTATTGAGTGCTATTCTGATACCTACTGGGAGCTGCTATCTTGCTCCCTTCCCATTGTTCTGCTGATCGGCTGCTGGGGGTGAGGGGGGGGATATCACTCCAACTTGCAGCGCAGCAGTAAAGTGTGCCTGAGTCTGAGCTTTCAGAAGGAGCCAGCGCTACACATTAGAACTTCTTTCAGTTAAACTACTGTTTCTCCTACTCTCATGTAACTGGAGGAGTCCCAAGCCGGACTTGGATTTCTTACTATTGAGTGCTATTCTGATACCTACTGGGAGCTGCTATCTTGCTCCCTTCCCATTGTTCTGCTGATCGGCTGCTGGGGGGGGGGGGGGATATCACTCCAACTTGCAGCGCAGCAGTAAAGTGTGCCTGAGTCTGAGCTTTCAGAAGGAGCCAGCGCTACACATTAGAACTGCTTTCAGCTAACCTATTGTTTGGCAATAGTGCAGCCCTTTATAACAATAAGGATGAACTGTTGTTTATTATGTTATTCCATAACAGATACTATATCATATAGGGCATTCAAGCCCCACAATTAGTGATAGGCTGAAAATTTGCAAAATGCAGCTACCTTATGAATTTTTCTATGTGACTGTGATCTATTTGACAAAATTGTGACTTTTTTTGCTGCGACCGCAACTTTTTCCTCACTCTGCAATTTTTTTTCGCTGGGAATATTTGCATCCATTTCACTGAAAAAATCGCCAAAGGCAAAATGCATAATTTTGCACTGAATCCATGCCTGGTGAAAAATTTCGCTCATCACTACCTATAATACTTATTACTGTAAATACTCAATATGCAATGGTGCACTCAGTTTAAAGTCATCTCTGAGCCCTTGTTACTTCCACCACCATGTTCTTTCCTGTGGTTTGAATGAAGTGGGGAAATGTTGACATGGATTGCGTGGCTTGGCAAATAATGGGGCCCAACATTTGGCACCCCCAGTGACTGCTACCGCCAGCGGTGTTTTGTTAGGAGAAAACTGCACAGGCCCACAAGCGTTCTTCTTCCTTCAGTCTTCTTTCTTCAGAATCCCGGGCCTGACGCACGTGCAGTTGAGCAAAAGTCGGCTTTTCACTCTACTGCGCAAACATGTAGACCGAAGCAGGAATAAGGATCGCTCGGCCGCATACAACCCAGCAGTTTTCTCATAACTGGAGCACCGGCAGGGGGTTTCAGGTAAGTGATAACAATCGCTGAGTGATTGTAACTTTTGCTTCTCCTTTAAAGCGGAAAGAAACTACATTTTGGGCTAATACAGAGAACTTTCAGAGGCGACGGAGAGAACATGTCTCGAAACCAGAAATGGATCCCAGATTCTGCTAACACAAGAACATATTGGCACGGCTGTCGATTCAGTGTTACAGCCAAACCGCACTTCATTAGGATGCAGAGCCAGAAATCCAATGTGATCTATACTAATCAGTTTGAAAGCAATTTTAACTGATACGCGCTGTGCCAACAAAAGCGCCCAAGGGAGACGCAGTTACAGTCACAATTAAGAAGTCAAAAATCACGCAACTATCAACAAACCTCTTGATTATCTTGTTGCGAGGGCAAAGGATGTGTTTGTGCAACCAAATATCCAACTCACTCTATTTCAGTTTAGTTACGAGCGGCTGATTTATGATATAGATGCCTTTTTGAAGGAAATGTATTTCATGCAACATGGCTCTAGAGTCATAGTGCATTTCTTCAAGCCTGGTAAGTTCTATAATGAGAATTTTTCTTCCCTACCTTGCGTTTGGCAATAATACATCTTTGTAATTCAGATTGTACAGCATTTATCAGATTTGCAAAGGCACGGTCTTTGTTGCCTCAGTCTCTGAGCTGTAAGGAGAACTTTTATAGAATGATGTACTTAATATTGTGGAGGCTTTGCAAAGAATCTTTTTTCATTCGAGCCAGTACTGTTGCACTGGGCCACACTAAGCAACTGTAGGTAAGAAAAGTAAGATTGTGCCTTTAGTAGCAGTGGGGGTAAAAACCTCTGGGAAGGGACTGGGGCTGTGGGATAGCAGGTATAGTAGGGAGAGATGGTGCCTATAGTAGCAGTGGGGGGATAATAGCCTCTGGGAAGGGACTGGGGCTGTGGGATAGCAGGTATAGTAGGGAGAGATGGTGCCTATAGTAGCAGTGGGGGGATAATAGCCTCTGGGAAGGGACTGGGGCTGTGGGATAGCAGGTATAGTAGGGAGAGATGGTGCCTATAGTAGCAGTGGGGGGATAATAGCCTCTGGGAAGGGACTGGGGCCATGGGATAGCAGGTATAGTAGGGAGAGATGGTGCTTATAGTAGCAGTGGGGGGATAATAGCCTCTGGGAAGGGACTGGGGCCGTGGGATAGCAGGTATAGTAGGGAGAGATGGTGCCTATAGTAGCAGTGGGGGGATAATAGCCTCTGGGAAGGGACTGGGGCTGTGGGATAGCAGGTATAGTAGGGAGAGATGGTGCCTATAGTAGCAGTGGGGGTAAAAACCTCTGGGAAGGGACTGGGGCTGTGGGATAGCAGGTATAGTAGGGAGAGATGGTGCCTATAGTAGCAGTGGGGGGATAATAGCCTCTGGGAAGGGACTGGGGCTGTGGGATAGCAGGTATAGTAGGGAGAGATGGTGCCTATAGTAGCAGTGGGGGGATAATAGCCTCTGGGAAGGGACTGGGGCTGTGGGATAGCAGGTATAGTAGGGAGAGATGGTGCCTATAGTAGCAGTGGGGGGATAATAGCCTCTGGGAAGGGACTGGGGCTGTGGGATAGCAGGTATAGTAGGGAGAGAGGGAGAGATGGTGCCTATAGTAGCAGTGGGGGGATAATAGCCTCTGGGAAGGGACTGGGGCTGTGGGATAGCAGGTATAGTAGGGAGAGATGGTGCCTATAGTAGCAGTGGGGGATAATAGCCTCTGGGAAGGGACTGGGGCTGTGGGATAGCAGGTATAGTAGGGAGAGATGTTGCCTATAGTAGCAGTGGGGGATAATAGCCTCTGGGAAGGGACTGGGGCTGTGGGATAGCAGGTATAGTAGGGAGAGATGGTGCCTATAGTAGCAGTGGGGGGATAATAGCCTCTGGGAAGGGACTGGGGCTGTGGGATAGCAGGTATAGTAGGGAGAGAGGGAGAGATGGTGCCTATAGTAGCAGTGAGGGATAATAGCCTCTGGGAAGGGACTGGGGCTGTGGGATAGCAGGTATAGTAGGGAGAGATGGTGCCTATAGTAGCAGTGGGGGGATAATAGCCTCTGGGAAGGGACTGGGGCTGTGGGATAGCAGGTATAGTAGGGAGAGATGGTGCCTATAGTAGCAGTGGGATAATAGCCTCTGGGAAGGGACTGGGGCTGTGGGATAGCAGGTATAGTAGGGAGAGATGTTGCCTATAGTAGCAGTGGGGGATAATAGCCTCTGGGAAGGGACTGGGGCTGTGGGATAGCAGGTATAGTAGGGAGAGATGGTGCCTATAGTAGCAGTGGGGGGATAATAGCCTCTGGGAAGGGACTGGGGCTGTGGGATAGCAGGTATAGTAGGGAGAGAGGGAGAGATGGTGCCTATAGTAGCAGTGAGGGGATAATAGCCTCTGGGAAGGGACTGGGGCTGTGGGATAGCAGGTATAGTAGGGAGAGATGGTGCTATAGTAGCAGTGGGATAATAGCCTCTGGGAAGGGACTGGGGCTGTGGGATAGCAGCTATAGTAGGGAGAGATGGTGCCTATAGTAGCAGTGGGGGGATAATAGCCTCTGGGAAAGGACTGGGGCTGTGGGATAGCAGGTATAGTAGGGAGAGATGGTGCCTATAGTAGCAGTGGGGGATAATAGCCTCTGGGAAGGGACTGGGGCTGTGGGATAACAGGTATAGTAGGGAGAGATGGTGCCTATAGTAGCAGTGGGGGGGATAATAGCCTCTCGGAAGGGACTGGGGCTGTGGGATAGCAGGTATAGTAGGGAGAGATGGTGCCTATAGTAACAGTGGGGGGATAATAGCCTCTGGGAAGGGACTGGGGCTGTGGGATAGCAGGTATAGTAGGGAGAGATGGTGCCTATAGTAGCAGTGGGGGGATAATAGCCTCTGGGAAGGGACTGGGGCTGTGGGATAGCAGGTATAGTAGGGAGAGATGGTGCCTATAGTAGCAGTGGGGGGATAATAGCCTTTGGGAAGGCACTGGGGCTGTGGGATAGCAGGTATAGTAGGAAGAGATGGTGCCTATAGTAGCAGTGGGGATAATAGCCTCTGGCAAGGGACTGGGGCTGCGGGATAGCAGGTATAGTAGGGAGAGATGGTGCCTATAGTAGCAGTGGGGGGATAATAGCCTCTGGGAAGGGACTGGGGCTGCGGGATAGCAGGTATAGTAGGGAGAGATGGTGCCTATAGTAGCAGTGGGGGGATAATAGCCTCTGGGAAGGGACTGGGGCTGTGGGATAGCAGGTATAGTAGGGAGAGATGGTGCCTATAGTAGCAGTGGGGATAATAGCCTCTGGGAAGGGACTGGGGCTGTGGGATAGCAGGTATAGTAGGGAGAGATGGTGCCTATAGTAGCAGTGGGGATAATAGCCTCTGGGAAGGGACTGGGGCTGTGGGATAGCAGGTATAGTAGGGAGAGATGGTGCCTATAGTAGCAGTGGGGGATAATAGCCTCTGGGAAGGGACTGGGGCTGTGGGATAGCAGGTATAGTAGGGAGAGATGGTGCCTATAGTAGCAGTGGGATAATAGCCTCTGGGAAGGGACTGGGGCTGTGGGATAGCAGGTATAGTAGGGAGAGATGGTGCCTATAGTAGCAGTGGGGGGATAATAGCCTCTGGGAAGGGACTGGGGCTGTGGGATAGCAGGTATAGTAGGGAGAGATGGTGCCTATAGTAGCAGTGGGGGGATAATAGCCTCTGGGAAGGGACTGGGGCTGTGGGATAGCAGGTATAGTAGGGAGAGATGGTGCCTATAGTAGCAGTGGGGGGATAATAGCCTCTGGGAAGGGACTGGGGCTGTGGGATAGCAGGTATAGTAGGGAGAGATGGTGCCTATAGTAGCAGTGGGATAATAGCCTCTGGGAAGGGACTGGGGCTGTGGGATAGCAGGTATAGTAGGGAGAGATGGTGCCTATAGTAGCAGTGGGGGGAGACTGTGGCCCCATGTATTTGGATTGGCTTACTTTGTCACTCTGCTCATAAAGTATCTCATGATGGGGGGTAGCTAAGCACAAGGAAGAAGTTGCTAAGGAGGGGTATAATATATGTATGAGTGGAAAGATACATTTTTATATAGATACAGTAGATAGATAGATAGATAGATAGATAGATAGATAGATAGATAGATACATAGATAGATGATAGATAGATAGATAGATAGATAGATAGACAGACAGACAGACAGACAGACAGACAGACAGACGAACAGACGAACAGATCTATAGAATTAGATATTTTGCAGTGTGAGGTTTGAAGAAATAGAAAAATGCAGGTTTACCGGTACGATACATTCAGTGCAGGAAATATATGAGCACAATAAATTAACAGTTCAAGAAAAGTGAAAGAATGTATTTATGAGAGATGGAAAATATTTGAAAGAAAAAGGAAAATGATCTATTAATATTATTCATACAGATCTGTTCATAAAATGCTACATTTGACTTCAGTCCCTCCCTGGAGTGTTAGAAGATATACCCGACATATATTTGTCTTAAAGAAGAACTAAACCCTCTGTGGGAGCACCCTATGGATAGCACTAACAGTTAGGGAAATCTGTGCCATGAAGTGCAAACTGTATTTATATAAATAATAACACACACAATGTACTCTGAATTCTGCATCTTTTAATATTGTGACATTGCATTTCTTCCCATGATACAGATACTTACAGCATTAGACACTTGTTTAAAGAACGACCCCACAATAAAGAGTAGGACTTACTAGGGGCCTGGCAACAAAGGCAAGTGCTGTAAGGGTTAATTCTTTCTAAAGTGAGTTGGGATTAGTAGAAAGTGCTGAAAGGCAGCCAGTAGGAAGAGAAACATATGGCTAGTACTGGTTATTATTTATAAGGAACAAATTAAACAGCAGTAGGCGCATCCTTCTACACTATATGGCCAAAAGAACGTGGACATTTGCCCACCCAACTTCTTACTCCCAAACCAAGGGGGTCAATATCAAGTTGCTCCTCCCTTTGCTGCTATAACAGCCATTACTTTTCTAGGAAGGTGTCCACTAGACATTGGAACATTGTTGGTGGGATTTGCTTCCATTCATATTGAAGAAGTTGGGCTCTTATATTGGGGATCAGGCCTGGCTCCAAGTCAGTTTTAAAGTTCATCCTACAGTCAGTGATTTGTGTAGTCAAGGTCTTCCACTCCCATTTCAGATAAGCATGGAAGGAAGTAGGAAGCATGGAATTGTCATTGATATCATTGTATTATATAGTGGCAGCTGTGGTGGCAATGACGACTGTGGCTTTAATAGCCAATGCCATTAAATAAAAAAGTCCACATACTTTTGGCCATATAGGGTCTTCTTAGAAGGGTATAATGTAATGGCTAAGTCTTGATGCTACTCAGTCTTCCCAACTGAAAAATTTAGGAGCTTGAACCTGCCAAGATCCTTTTAAACCAATGGGTTTATTATCATTTGTTTGCATGGAAATCTTTTTTTCACTTCACTTAGTCTAGAATATTTAACAGTTGCTGAGAATTCTAGATTCATTCTTAATAAATTTAACCCCAATCCATTGGATGCTAGAAAATATTCTCAGGCTCTTTTATGCTCTAGAAAACTCCAGAAACTTATCATAAATACCCAGGGCTGGAAAAAAATTGAGACACGCCAGATATATATCATGTGTACAATTGAGAAAAATTTGGAATTTTGATAACTCCACCCCTATGTCCCCTTTAATTGGCTGTACAGATTTTAGAAGTATTTTAGGGCTCTGGCACACGGGGGAGAATCGCGAGTCTTTTTCGGCGATTTCGGGAAATCGCGCTGCCGCGTGTGCCATCCCGCCGGCGACTTACATGTTCGGTCATGGCAACTCGGGGAGATTAGTCGCCCGCGAACAGGGAGTTTTGTCGCGGGCGACTAATCTCCCCCGTGTGCCAGAGCCCTTAGAGAACAAAGCAATTCCTATATCTCCATTTCAACATCTCCCAATCTCCAGATAAGATGTTTGTCTGCCTTCGGATAATTGTTTGCATAACAGTTTAAAAGGCATCATCAGTCATTGAAGTAATCCCATTATGGTGCCAGGCTAGCAGTGCCAAGAAGCAACCATGGCAATACACTAATGAACCCTTCATTCAGGTTAATTCACATTAAGAAAACTGAAGGAAAATAACAATAGAAATGCCCCCAGCACTATGGTTGGTTCGAAGAATGGAATTCTTTATAGATCAGAAAGAGTCGTACAGTATGTACAGTGTGTAATGTACAGTATATACAGTAAGTGAAGAGGATTCTCATTTGCAACTATATGTGCTCTTCCTCAGGCCGGACTTTAGGAAGGCTTGCTTTCTCCCACTGTAAGATCAGACACATATAAAACAGACATCCTATATGGCTAATTATAAGGATATGGTGACATACAGGTGGTACCCCCTAGAAGCTGACACTGGGAATAGCCCTTGGTATAAAGTAGCGCAATATACACAGAACTCTGACCCCTAATGCTAAATCTGATCATCCCCTTTGGTTGTCAGCAAGAAACTACGATCCCAATCACCACCAGGTTCTTAATCTTGTCTTCCGTGGCAACTTTAACTGCGTAACCTCCTTATGTAGGCCTGAACATTGGGTTCCTCACAAGTCAAGGGTCTTCTCATAGCTAAAGTCACATCCTATGCAACTAATGCAGTTAAGTCACTAAAACTAAGGTACTAAGAAGTAATTTGGCAACTTTAAACTCTACCACAGTCATAGAAAATATATAGCCCTCCCCATGCTGCCTAATTACAGCTCCTGCTGATGCACCATTGGCTAAATGGCTTCTTGTTGAGTATGTTGTGGCAATCACATCTTGGTCTATTCCATCTCTGAACAAAAAATGACTTAATAAAATGAGTGCTACCATTCCACATCCAAATACATTCATTCTTGCTCCACAAACAATAACAGTGCAACCCAACATGCATTATGTAGTAAGACACCGAGTGAATATTTGAAGGTCCTCATTTAGTAACCCCTGATCAGCAGCAGTGTTGTGTCACTTGGCTTTGGTCAGATAGTTAGTAATATCTCCCCTAAGCCTACACTCTACACTTTTATGCCCCCATATCCATCTCATCGGCAATGGTTCAGTATAATTAACAATAAAGTTGTCCAAGTTATAGTGTTCTTGCTCTGGCGAGCCGGCTAATGGATAAGGAGGGAACTGGCCTCTTTAAGAGTGACCCATTCCATCGGGTGCCTTGATATCTGACCTCTATCCAGCCCTCAAGCGCGTTTGCTTAATTATCCTTCTTCTTCTAACCCTTATTATGTAAGCCAGCTCACCTTAGGCCGGGAACGTCCCATGGCCCATTGGCTGTCATGGGATTCTGAGATCTGTAGCACAGCACCAGCTGCAGGGTAAGTATCTTTGCTATAAAGTGATTAAATATGGAGCAGATCATATTCCCACCGACAACACAAATGCTATACCATATCCCACATACACCAGGATTTCCAAGGCTGTCCCTGGCTGCTTCTAAACTATACATGGCAGAAATGGTTTTTCCCACGGGAGTTCTAGTTTAGTTAACAGTTTCAGAACAAGTGCTCTACTGTATTAAAATGGGACCATGAACAAAATGAAAATATTGGTCAAGAGGAATATAGAGTCAAATGTAAGGATAAATCACCTCTATTAAATGTATTTATTATATGTAAAACTAATATTGATGATAATAATAATAGAATGAGAGGGCACCCTATAGAAACCCAAATGCCCAGGGTGCTGTCAAAAAATAATAGTGTACAGACAGTGAACCGCACTCACCAGGACTTTGCAAAAAATAAAAAGTTTATTTAGAAAAAAAAGCCCAACGTTTCGAGCACTAACTGTGCTCTTCCTCAGGGACAAACCAAAAGACAGTGTAAAACCACCCCCATTAAATACCCCTCCACGGAAAAAGAGCGCCAAAATGCAGTGACCAATATATACAAATATATACAATATGTACAACTGTTCACTGGACACTCACATTCAATACAGCACAACCAACTGGAACTCTAGGCCTAAAGACTTGTTTACATATAAGACACCGGTCTGATTGCAGCTGGACTAACTATACAGTCTGATGCAATAAAGCTGGGCACACAAGGAAATATCCACTTCTTTGTCAGGGGTGTATACCTACATATATGTTGCACAGACCATATATATAATAATGATGACCTACACAGCCCTGTTGAAAGAGGACTACATTAATGGACCAATGCAGTCCTCACCCCACGGGTTTTTCTAACATGTTTTCTTTTTTGTCCAGATATGGGACAATGGCATACCATTGTTGAAGCCCAGTACACAGAGTAATAAGCTGCAGACATGGAAGGGGCAAGTTAGCCGCTTATATCGCCCCATGTGTGGCCAGTATTAGTCAGACTAACTGGCTAAATAAGATCATGTTGGAGCCCATACTTGCACCAAACTTCATTGGAAGCCAGTGTGTGAGATCGTTTGAATGTACCAATCAGCACACATACAACTAGTTCACACTACAGACATTGGACCAAGTTCAAACAGTGAGTAGTGTGAGCAAGCCCTGGATCACAAGAATGTATGGTGGGACCCCTCAACAATGACCCTCCCTGCCACCTTAAGTGACCCCTGAAAAGTGGCGGCTGAATATGAGAATAGAATCAGATCTAAAGTGCATCATCTCAGCTTCAACAGATGATGGCCCTGAGGCACTCCAGGCATGAAAAGGTTAACAGCAACACCAGCTCCAGCGCTGGTTCCAAGCACTCTTACTGGAAAGCGCTGCCTCTGGGCACAATAATATCTCCCATTACTAGGCATCCTTCACTTGATTACAATTCTCTTGTCTCCGTCGGCCCTTAGATGGCATTTTGACACCACATAATGCAAGGCAGCTCCTACACAAGCAGCTCGTCGGCACACTCAGCGTTGCATCTGCGGCAGTCTAATTGCATTCTGCATCATCCGAAGCAATGGGGAGGGGGGGGGGAAGAAGGTACAGTATATTGTCCCAGGAATCAGCACCCCCACTACTGTAACTACTGTATACTGTACCCAGCATGGACTGCAAGCTCTTCATCTTGTTTCAGCATTCCACTGACACTACAGCCAGTGTTCTACACCATAAGGATTCTAACCCTTTCTGTGCTAGAGAGCAGCAGATTCAGCACAAGAGACAGATACAGCAATGAGCTGGTTAAAAAAAAAAAAAGAGGGGGGAGAGAGAAGCAGTTTTGGTTCCTACCTTGGGTCCCTTGGTGGGAGGACACCTCACATTGTTGGATGCTCCAGCGGTTTGATTCATTCTGAACTTCCTTCCCCAGGGCTAGAAGTGTCCCTCTTGGTCTTCTTGATCTTCACCAGGGATGGCTTGACTTTTCGGCCGCTCCCAGTCAGTGCCAAGAAGTTCTGCGGTCCCAGGGAGAAGAAACCAGTCCTCTGACGGGTCTTGCGAAGAGTAGGAGAGATCAGGCTGAAGCCTCCTCTGCTGATGGAGAGCTTAGTGACCGGGGGAGGAATTCAACTCAACACACACACTCACACACAGATACAGGCTAAGAGTTCAGCACAATGCAACAAAGGACTGGGATGGGATGAGCAGGCAGAAGTGCAAGACTGAAGCTGCTGCTTGTGTTGCACTGTACCAGAAGCTCTCCAGCATACAATCAGTAGATCAGCTCAGTCTCTCTTCTGCCCAACTTCTCTGGCTGTCTCTTTATCTCTTAGCAACTTAGGTGTTTTTTTTTTTATAAGATCCAGACTGCTTGTCCACCACCACCTGTTGGGCAGTCTCCTGCCTTCCCCCCAAGTTCCAGAGGTGTCTCCACAATGAACTTTCCAGACTGTTGCACCCCCCTTTCTCAGCTGTTTATTGCATCTTTTATCCCTGCACCTCTTTTGTTCAACTGTCAGCCTGTCATTTGCACCTTTATTATTTTTTTTTTTCGTAACTACAGCCCGGTTGTTCCCTGATGTCTCTTGTTCACCTGTCAAGCTGTTCCACTCCTCTCTGAATGGGCTGTGTTTAGTGATCTGTTAACAGCAGCCCCTGCTAGTAGTGTCTGTAGTGTTACCCCCCCAATCAGGCAGCCTCCCCCCCTCTCCTCATTCAGGCTCAGCAAGTTTAACCTTACAGACTATAGCTTCCTTCCCAGGCAGCATCCCTACCCGGTCCCTCAGTGCAGCCAGTGATTGGAGACTGTCTCATACGCTCTTTGCCTGCCTTCATCCCTCAACCTCTAGGGTTTCATCTGCAACTCTCTCTCCCTCTCTCTCGGCCCTGGATTTCTCTCTCATTTCTTTCGTTCTTTCATTTATTTTTTTCTTTTCATCACTAAGAATAAAGTCAAAGGGAAACTTATTCTGCGTGGCAATGGCCCAGCCTGATGGATTAGATTTCTGCCCATTCCTCTCCCAGATATAAATAGAGAGATACTTTATTGATACTGTGTTCTGTTACACTCTCTCTCCTGCCTCATAACTCCCAGACTTTTATGATCCATCTGCTTTGTCTTCAGGCTCCATTTTCAATTACAGGGATAAATATATAAACCTTATATTAAAAAGATGCTAAACTTTGTTACAGATTAAACTGGTAGGGAGAGGGTTAACTTTTTTTACTGGCAAGTAGGTTGGCTGATTTGGTAGCAATGGGGTTAAACACTGAGCAGAATATTGATCTATAACCTGCTCAACATTGTTACAGCAAGAGCTGGTAGGGAAAGGGTTAACTTTTTTTTTTTTTTTTTTCTTTAAGTATAGGCATGCTGCTGAAAGTAGGCTGGCTGAATGGGGTTAAACACTGATCAGAATATTGATCTATAAACCCCTAAACATTGTTACAGCAAGAGCTGGTAGGGAAAGGGTTAACTTTTTTTCAGTATAGGCATGCCGAAAGTAGGCTGGCTGAATGGGGTTAAACATTGATTAGAATAATGACCTATAACCTGCTAAACATTGTTACAGCAAGAGCTGGTAGGGAAAGAGTTAATTTTTTTTTTTTTTTTTTAGTATAGGCATGCCAAAAGTAGACTGATGATTTGGTAGCAATAGGGTTAAACACTGGTCAAAATTCATTGATAACCTGCTAAACATTGTTACAGATAAAGTGGGAGGGAAAGAGTTAACTTGTTTTTTGTAGTATAGGCATGCCAAAAGTAGGCTGGCTGATTTGGTAGCAATGGGGTTAAAAACTGGTCAGAAAAGTCATTTATAGCCTGCTAAACATTGTTACAGATGAAGTGGTAGGGAAAGAGTTAACTTGTTTTTTTGTACTATAGGCATGCCAGAAGTGGGCTGGGTGATTTGACAGCTGGTGATTTGGAGCTGGTAGGGAAAGAGTTAACTTGTTTTTTGTAGTATAGGCATGCCAAACGTAGGCTGGCTGATTTGGTAGCAATGGGGTTAAACACGGATCAGAAAATCAATCTATAACCCGCTAAACATTGTTGCAGAATCAGCTGGTAGAGAAAGGGTTAAGGTTTTTTTGTTTTGTTTTGTTTTTTTCCGCATCCCGGAAGTAAGCTGGCTGATTTGATTGCAAGAATGTTAAGCAAAGGTCAGAAATTGATCTACAACCACATTGTTACAGATGCAGCTGGTATGGAAAGGGTTAACCTGCTTTTTAGCCTAGGCATCCCAGAAGTAGGCTGGCTGATTTGGTAGCAATGGGGGTTAAACAGAGATCAGAAATCTGCAACCTGCTGTTACAGATGCAGCTGGTAAGGTAAGGGTTAACTTGTGTTTTGTTTTTGTTTATGTTTTTTTAGCACAGACAACCTATAAGTGGGCTGGCTGATTTGGTAGCAATGGGGTTAAACACTGATCAGAAAATGAACCTATAACCTGCTAAACAGATGCAGCTGGTAAGGAAAGGGTTAACTCAAGGAGTAGGCTGGCTAATGGGCAATAGCAATGGGGTTGCATAGAGGCCCCTTTAACACTTTATGGGAAGGAAGGAGAAACCGTTTCCCAGGGAACATCTGTAGTGGAAGCGGATGAGCTGATGCCGAGGCCTGATATACTCACCAATGCTCCCCCCGTCTTACTGAGTGTATTCATTCATCTATTCCTTATTACTGAATGTATTAATAATAGTAATAATAAAGTGTATTTCCCTGTATTTTTAGAACTGAATGTTTAAACACTTTCACTAAGAGTTTAACGCTGACTGGACTGGTGGCTAAATTGAGCCAACATGGCCCCCGTACCCTACCCTGGCAGCCTCACCCCTTCATAAGAACCTGATGGTGATTCCATCCAAAATGCAACCAAATAAGGGGCGTAAGCATCACATAAAGCGTATCCTTCCGCCTACTGTAGCTCCGGTGCAACATTATACCTGAACTGCACCACCCGCGCTCTACAGCAGCGATCCCCAACCAGTGGCTCCGGGGCAAAATGTTGCTCCCCAACCCCTTGGATGTTGCTCTCAGTGCCCCCAAACCAGGGAGTTATTTTGAATTCCTGACTTGGGGGCAAGTTTTGGTTGAATAAAAACAAGATTTCCTACCAAATAAAGCCCCTGTAAGCTGATAGGGTGCATAGAGGCCCCTAATAGCCAATCACAGCCCTTATTTGGCACCTCCATGAACTTTTATGGTGCTTGTGTTGCTCCCCAAGTCTTTTTACATTTGACTGTGGCTCCCGAGTAAGAAAGGTTGGGGCCCCCTGGTCTACAAAATGACTTGCAGTTTAAATACCACAGTCAGTTGTGCAAAAAAGCTACTTGCATCAATACGTTCTCAATGCTCAATATAGAGTTGCAATTGGTGCCTTTCTCCAGCCTCCTGTTATGAACTGAGAGTTGTGGCGCCACTCAACGCAGGGGAACCCTGAAGCTACTGCCATCTCTAAGCCAAGTGGCAGCTCCGGGGTTCCCACAAAAATAGACACAGTGCAGACGCGCCAAAAGAATCACAGTGACTGTTAATATCTCAGAGCAATGGCATCAGATTTGTGTTGGTATGCAAGGGCTGCCGGTTTTGATGCATTGGATGCAATTGCATTAGGGGCAGCTCCCCCGGGTGATGGAAGTGACATTGGATTTAACATTTTTTTTTTATTTCACAGAAATCTAAGTACGTAAACGAGGTTCCAGTCAAGTCCAAGAATTATAGATTTGGTACATCAGTTCTTTGGTTATTCGAAAAAACTGCCATATTGGGTTCATTTTGCAAGTTGGGAATGAGGGCCACTTAAGTGAGCTCTTGGGGGGGGCAGCATTTGGAACCCTACTTTCCAAAAGGCAGTGCTGGGTATTTCACATATTTCATTAAGGTCAGGTCAACCCATAGGCAGCCAGAAACAGTGCAGAGGGGCATCAAAAATAAACCCAAAGTTGGATGTGTCCAAGACCAAGCACGACTATTTTAGCAGCAAAAATGTCATTTTCGACGCAATGAATTTGAATCGGGTAGGGCAGATTTGCTGGTGAAAACAAAAAAATGTTTATTATTTCCCAATAGTCAGGTGTCTATAGTATTGGCTTTACACCTGGGCTGCGGAGACAAAGTTGGAATTTCCAGTTATCCCGGATCTTCGAGAGACAAATCCATGGCAGCCGAAAGCAACTCCGTGCTACTATAGAGAGCGGCAATTCCTCGCTGCTACAGTCTCGAGTGTAAGCAATGTCATTGCAAATAATCAGATCTAATTTATATTTCCTTCTCAGTTGTGGATACAAATCTAATGATATCAGGGAGGCAGTCGCTCTCCCACTGTATCAATTTGTCAATTTGGTTGAAATCAATGCGCTCTGTGGATTTGTACAATGCGCTTGTTATTTATTACCTGGTAACAAACGGAGCCGCAGCTACTTGTGATTTACGCGAATCCTTGATGTGTGCGTTAAACCTTTGTTTCGACCCCTTGCGCACTTTAGAAATAAGATTTTGATAAGATATGATGGGCGAGTCAAATACTTTTGAATTGTTCATCTTCCAAGTGATATCAGTAATGTTCTCAAAGGAAATACTTTTAGGGCCGGCGGGATAACAGGAAAAAACCGGGTGGGCTCCAACAACCAGGATGGGACTGGGCCACCGGGTAAAAACCCGGTGGGCCCAGATCCGACCCTTGCCGGCGCTCCTGCAGCTGCCGGTGTTCCTCCCCTGACGCATTAAATTTACGCACGCTCAGGGGAAGATGTTGGGCGGGGGGATAGGGGGTACAGTCCCGGTGGGCCCTGCACCCCCCCAGTCCGACCCTGCCAACAACCCAGGCCTGTTCCCCACTCTGAGCCAGGAACTTTTGGCACTCCTCTCTTACCACCGATCGTGGCTGCAAGTAAGAAGAACGCTCTATAGGAGGTGCGCAGGAGGAGAGGTGCAGGATCGGGGTGAGTTTTCTAGGAATGCATCAAATCCAGGAATCGGTTCTGAATTTGGCCAAGATTCAGCCTTTTTCGGCAGGATTTAATTCAGCCAAATCCACGCTCCTGGCCGAACCAAATCCGAATCCTAAAAATCACGTCACTTTTTTTTCACGTAAACACGGCAGTTGAGAATGTAACCCTTCCGTAATCTAATTAAACATTTGCTAATTAGGATTTGGATTCAGTTTGGTGTTTGGGCGAATCTTCTATGAAGGATTCGGGGTTTGGCCGAATCCGAAAAAAAGTGGATTTGGTGCATCCCTAGGGTTTTGTAACTGGTGTGGGGGGCCCTGAGGTGACAGCCCTGGTGGGACCCGGACACCCCAGTCTGACAATGCTCTTAGAGATCAGTTTGTGCTCTAAAAAATTATATATATGCAGGGGATGTAAAGTAACCATCAGTCCCAGTTTCTGGGGGACTGACCCCATTTCAGATTCCCTGTGCCCGTGAAAAACTGACCCCAGTAAGTGTCTCTGCCTCTGAAAGCTGTCCCCAGCAGAGCTGCTCTCTAGTAGTGATGGGCAAAAAACATAAGATGACCCCCGCACTAATATGTAGTAGATAGAAATCAAATATATACTTGGATTAAATAGGGTTAATGTAATAAAAGTAGCAAAGGTTGTTCTGATCTCATAACTCATAGCAACCGAGTAGCATTTCTGGGTCAAAACCGTTGCCTCTTGGTACTGGAGGTCTTTGTACTGGAGAAACTCCAGAGTCATTTAATGAAAACTAGAAAGTGCTTTTTTGGCTCTTATAAGGGAACCTTTAGTCGATAACTGCTACAGGATTGTAGACACTGTGTCTACAGAGGAAGGTTCCATTTTGCCCTATGGAACAGTCCAACAGCCGGAAGGGGCCAAGGCTGTGAATATGTTTTTTCAGTAGCTTAACCAGCCCTGACAAGTAGGCTTCCTGCTGCCATCTTATGCAGATCATGTCTCTCTCCACCGAGTTGCATTGACTTGTAGCTTCCGTGTCTGCATCAATCTGACCTCCCTAATAAACAGCGAGATTGAAGATGCTCCCGAATGCGTGTTTTCACCCTGTGCATATTTAATGGCACGCGTGAGCTTCATCTCAGAAACACAACGTGAAGGCAATTTCTTTACAACTCAACAATTCTTCCAAGTTTTGAACCATCTCAGGAACTTTGGTCCTCGCTGCCATTGTGATGGATTTGGGGACCAAAAGTGCAGTTTAAGTTAGCAAACCAATCTTCCTGTGGTTTACTGAATGGAATTGGATCTCCCCAGCCAAAAGTCTGTTGGGAATTTGCACGGAGAGAAATGATAGAGAATTTCTCAGCAACAGAAATCGCTCCAAAATGCAATTATTCTAAGGAATGTCTTGCTTTAATTAGTTTAATCACCCATTTGTACAATGATAATAAGAAAAAAAAGACTTGACTCACTTGTTCTCTAGATTAAGCTTCATACAATGAACTAGGGGGAATAAGAGCTGCGGAGCAGAACTAATGGCGGCGAGTGTATTCAATCACGTTTTACACTGTCTTTGTATAGAAACACATAAGTGCTTTGGCACAAGTATTAAAAATACAATGAAAAATAATAGGTGTAAATGGTGTAGTGAAGTCAGGCAGCAGGACTGTAATCTATGGGTGCAAGCCGTTCTTACAGATGCCCCAAAAAAGTCCACTCAAGTCAGCTACAGCTAGCCCATAACCAGACTCAGGGTTGAACTAGGCCAACAGCAAAAAATCCTGAAGGCCCCAGTCCTTGTGGGCCCCACTGACCCAGCTCCGAGTTAAAAACTTTGGGCGCTCCTCCACCACCCCTGATCACAGTCACAAGAGGAATACAGTTTTGTGACTTGGGTGGGGGGCCCCTGAAGTAACAGCTCCAATGGGCCATGAACACTGACCAGGCATATTTGTAAGATTCTCCTTAAGCCTGCCCAGCGCTAACAGAAAAGTGTTGTCCCCATCTACCATGGGTGAGGGCCTTGTACACCAGCCCCTACGATCCACTGTCCATTATTCTCCCCAGTGAACCTGTACTCCAGCTTTTCCTTCTGAACTGCCTTAATCTCCAGACATTTTTAAGTTCTGTAGCAGGGAAATTAAGGGTAGAAGAGGCACCTGTCCAGGCACAACGATGGGGGGGGCTTGGCCTTCCCTTGTTCTGTAGCTCTACAGATACGACTTACTTGGGGTTACCTATCAAGGATGGAACACTGCTACACGCAACTCCTCACCTCAGATGGGCCCTCTCAGGAGTATTGAAGGAGGGGTTTCAAGTCTAAATCGCAACTCTCAACACATTTACTTTCACAAAGAAGCTTGGTCACCACTGGTTCTTAAGCAGAAGAAGTAGATTTACTGAAGAGATAATATAGTTGAAGGTACTTCCTTTGCCAAATTGTTGTGGTGCAATATAACTTTGTATTACGCGCACAGAAGGTTTCTGCCCCCAGTGTACCAGGATCTCCTCAGTAGAGCACCAAGCCATTCTAAAGCTGGCTATAGCTTATTGACCCTAAAAATAGTCCAGGTATCTGTCAGACATGTTTGAATATTCCATGTCTTAAGGTCCCCATACACGGGCCAATAGTAGCTGCCGATATCGGTCCCTTGAACCGATTCAGCAGCTTATCAGCCCGTGTAGGGGCAGAACCGAGGGGCCTGACCGACCGATATCTGGCCTAAAATCCCCGTAGGTGGGGATATCGGGTGAAGATCCGCTCGCTTGGGGACCAATAGTCTCCTGGCCCACTGGCCCAGAGGCCAGACAATCAAATCAGCCCTATTTGGCCAAACTGAACAAACATCTGCTTGGTTGGAGACTTCACTAAAGACGTGGATCTATCATTGTCTAGCCATCTTACACTGTCAGTCTTGCATTCCATAGCAGGAGCTAACGTCACCTCATTCATGGGGCCCTCATCTTCAGCTAAGCTTGAGTTACCTTAGGGCTCATTCCTCTTACTGAGCTCCTACTTCAAGTTCCCAAGAACATCCACCCCTAGCATCAGGTGGAGTCCAAAGAGACAGAACTATGTCATGCCTTCCCCCCTGTTATACAGACTAGGAGTAGGAAATACACACAATTCCCCTGGACCTTTATCTATGTAATATTGGTCCATTCCAAAAATGTCGTAAATGCTGTCAGACAGTTCGTGGTGCATCGTGAAAAGGAGCCGTAGTGTTTGTGCCCTCACTATAACCATAGGAACAATAGGACGGTGCCCATACCTTGTGGCCCCTCATACTCACTTTATCCACTCGATTGGGCAGAAAGGCTACATAGACCAGCCGTATATGACCAGCACAAAGCTGTCTGTAAGCTGTGGAGAAGCTGTTACAATTTGTAACATCAATGTTTTAGTCCCTCCTCCCCTGCCAGGATTTCAAATGATGCAGAAAGAGAAGAACTGTTTTGCAGCTGGATTTCAGCATATAAAAATGGTATTTATTCCTACTTTGTGAAGGAACAGATTACAGTGATAGGGATATTAGGGGTTTCTGTGTTGTGTGGGGCTCTTTAACTCATTTTGGTTCGGTTTGGTTTAATAAACATATAGAAAAATAGAAAATGGAGGCATAGGGACCCATTAATAGGATCAAATGATTTTAAGCTTTAAACTGCACAATCGAATACAAATGTTGGGAACTCGATACATAGCAGTGTCTTTCCTTTATATAATGACCTGGGGGAGTTAACCCATTGATGCCCACCAGGCAATGGGGCCTGGCACAGTTACATGTATATCAGTGGAAGAGCAAAGAGTTATATGCAGGACCCTGTATTCTTCGCCTGCCATTCTGTGCCGTCCTCCTTTATTTCCTTGTTGCTGAAGTTTGCGGCACGGATCCAATTAGCGAGATGGCAGAGCCAGCCATTAGTGGGAGTGTGAGGGGGACCGCCCTGACCCTACGTACGTAGCTGTGATCCACTCAGCTTCACATTAGCCAGTCTGACAGTCCCACCATCTCAGCTAACAATCCATCATCTCCATCCAGCCCTCCTTGCCCGGCCTCCCAATTATTTTCTGTTTACTTCTTTTCTTTTCCATCATCTTATTTTGGCAGTTGCCGACATTCTTCCCGTTCAGAGCAAAAATACAATGTTTTTATTTTTAGAAATGTTAACTATGTTCACTTCTTTGTATATCAAACCAGATACTAAAGCATATCCTATGGCTGTGTCAGTACATTGACATATAGAGAATGTGACTACTTGGGAAAGATATTCTTCTACTCAGCTAGTGCTTCTTCCCTGCTGGTACGGCCCAGATCTGACTGTAACCCTCCCTTGGCTTAGTGGGAGAATTCTGGTAGGGCCCAGTCAGTAACTTGGGCCAGAGAGGGGAAAAATCACCCAGAAAAAGTTATAAATTAGTATTATAAGGGATAATGTACCCCCCCCACTGTAAATGATAAGGATATTAGAAGTTACTGAGGGGTTCTGTGCCCATATAAAGGCACAAGGCTGCAGGCTGAGTTATACAGGGAACTCTGAGTATCACTCATGTATTATAAGGGATACTGTACCCCCTACTGTAAATGATAAGGATATTAGCAGTCACTGAGGGGTTCTGTGCCCATATAAAGGCACAAGGCTGCAGGCTGAGTTATACAGGGAACTCTGAGTATCACTCATGTAATATAAGGGATAATGTACCCCCCTACTGTAAATGATAAGGATATTAGAAGTCACTGGGGGGTTCTGTGACCATATAAAGGCACAAGGCTGCAGGCTGAGTTATACAGGGAACTCTGAGTATCACTCATGTATTATAAGGGATAATGTACCCCCTACTGTAAATGATAAGGATATTAGCAGTCACTGAGGGGTTCTGTGCCCATATAAAGGCACAAGGCTGCAGGCTGAGTTATACAGGGAACTCTGAGTATCACTCATGTATTATAAGGGATAATGTACCCCCTACTGTAAATGATAAGGATATTAGCAGTCACTGAGGGGTTCTGTGCCCATATAAAGGCACAAGGCTGCAGGCTGAGTTATACAGGGAACTCTGAGTATCACTCATGTATTATAAGGGATAATGTACCCCCTACTGTAAATGATAAGGATATTAGAAGTCACTGAGGGGTTCTGTGCCCATATAAAGGCACAAGGCAGAGTTTTATTACCATGATCCAATCATATGAATCTTACTAAGGCAGTAACTTTCATGGTGCTTTGTGATTGGATCCTGATGATATCCTTTAGCATTCACCCCTTAATGAGCTTAAGCCAATTTAGATTGTAAGCTCTACGGGGTAGGGATATCCATTCTCTTTTCTCCTTGATTCTTAATTTATTGCAACCGAACCTTGTATGTATTTGGCTTTATAAATATAAACACAGGCAGGGCAAATACGTTCACCTTGCGAATAATTCTGCGCTGCACGATTTTTATAAGCGACCCCCAGTTTTTCCCCAGTTTATTTGCCTTAATCACTGACTGCACCTTGGAGCTGCCCTCTCTCATTGCCCCGTGGCGAGATGTTTATTGACAAACACAAACCGCTCTGGGGTGGAAGTGCTGTGTGCCTCTATAAAAGCAATGATTAATGCCCAGATTAAAAGCATTATATTATTAATGTGGGTATAAAACGTCAGCAGATACAGAAGCATTAAAAGCACGTTCCTCCGTTCCCAAAACCTCTCCAACCAATCACTCACCGGGGGTCAACTATGTTATAAACCACTCACTCCTAACTACTTAATTAAATCTATTAAAAACCGAAAAAGGAGGAGAAAAAGAAAAAAGAAAAACAGTCGCCGGATTTTAAGGCGTTTGGTGCGCCCTGGTCCAAACAAAAATGAAATAATTGCTATGCAAGCTGTGCGGTATTTTTATTCAGCACATTTTAATTAGTCATAGCATTTCCCTGTTCATTTTCTACCAGATAAAAACACTCGCTTCAAAGCTGAATAGTAAATTGTCCTTAATAACAATTATTATGTTGATTGAGAATAAATCAGGGGGGCGCGGGTGACTTCGGATGGCACTCTGGCGAGTTCCGCCGTTTGTTTTTCCCAGAGACGAGAAACTTCCAGGCACTTTCCCGGAATACTGATTAGACGCCAATGTATCGTGCGGAAGCGACCAGGCGCAATTATGTTTGCACATTAAATGCACCGGCCTTGGCTTTATAAATATAAACACGGGCAGGGCAAATATGTGCACTGTGCGAATAATTCTGCGCTGTGCCAATTTTATAAATGACCCCCTAGTATTTAGAGATGTAGCGAACTGTTCGTCGGCGAATTAATTTGCGCGAATATCGGGTGTTCGCAAGTTCGGAAGTTCCGCCTATGTTCGCAGTTTGGGTTCACCGCCTTTTTTTCCGCTGCGTTTTTTCTCGGCCTAACAACGCCGCACAAGCCACACATGGTGTTTTTCAGCCTAGTACTGGTGTAAGCAAATCCCGTTTCCATGGTGCTAATAGTGCGAAATAGCAAAAAACGCAGCGTATTTCCGCTAGGTGTGCCAGCTGCCTTTGCGTATACATAGGAATAGCTTGCGGTTTTACGCAACGCTATGTCAACAACGTATTTTTCAGAGAAATTTTTGCCCTTGATCCCCCTCCTGCATGTCACTGTCCAGGTCGTGGCACCCTTTAAACAACTTTAAAATCAGTTTTCTGGCCAGAAATGGCTTTTCTAGGTTTTAAAGTTCGCCTTCCCATTGAAGTCTATGGGGTTCGCAAAGTTCGCGAATATTCACGCTTTTTGGCGTAACTTTTTTCTATAACAGAAGAACAGAGACCAATTCAACGTTAAGCATGGAACAATATACAGGCAGAATTTCACCAGTAAAAAGGGATGGGGGGTGATCAGTCAGGAGTCCAGACACGCTGCCAGGGACTTGTACAGCACTCAAGGTGCTCAAGGTGCCCATGACGGTGAATGAAGAGGTGGGTAAGGCATTTCTTGCTTAAATACTAGCCCTTCCTTAGTACTGGCAACCAATCCTGCACCCCCACGTAATAGGTTTCAGGGTTCCCTCCGCTCCTGGCACCTCCCCACGGTCCTGGGAGCCCTTCGTTAACCAAAAATGGTTCCGGGACTGTGGGGGAGGTGCGAGGAGCGGATGTGCAGGACTAAAATAGGTTGGGTGTGCTACTAATTGGTTCCATCTCTTGTTTTGACAACGTAATAAATAATCCATAGTTTCTTTATTCCTATATAATAAAGCACTGAAAGATCATTGTTTTGTTTTTATCCTTACTACTGCCCCTCTCCCCCATTAACCAGAAGAGGCTTCCAGTGTGTGTGAATTACTACAGGTATGGGATCCCTTATCCGGAAACCCATTATCCAGAAAGTTTCGAATTACGGAAAGCCCGCCTCCCATAGATTCCATTTTAATCAAATAATGCAGAATTTTAAAACTAATTTCCTCTCTGTAGTAATAAAACAGTACCTTGTAATTGATCCCAACTAAGATATAATTACCCCTTATTGGGGCAGAACAGCCCTATTGGGTTTATTTAATGGTTAAATGATTCCCTTTTCTCTGTAATAATAAAACAGTACCTGTACTTGATCCCAACTAAGATATAATTACCCCTTATTGGGGGCAGAACAGCCCTATTGGGTTTATTTAATGGTTAAATGATTCCCTTTTCTCTGTAATAATAAAACAGTACCTGTACTTGATCCCAACTAAGATATAATTACCCCTTATTGGGGGCAGAACAGCCCTATTGGGTTTATTTAATGGTTAAATGATTCCCTTTTCTCTGTAATAATAAAACAGTACCTGTACTTGATCCCAACTAAGATATAATTACCCCTTATTGGGGGCAGAACAGCCCTATTGGGTTTATTTAATGGTTAAATGATTCCCTTTTCTCTGTAATAATAAAACAGTACCTGTACTTGATCCCAACTAATATAGAATTAATCCTTATAGAAGGCAAACAATCTTATTGAGTTTAATTCATGTTTAAATTGTTTTTAGTAGACTGGAGATACAAATTACGTAAAGATCCCTTATCCAGGAAACCCCATGTCCTTTGTAATCTGAATACCAGGTCCTGGTACCGGTATAATAATAATATTACTACTACTACTGCTATTAATAAGAAAAAGTAGAAGTGTTAAGAATCACCCCATGTGGCTTAACTCTGAGGTAAAGAAGTTAATAGGGAGAAAAAGGAAAGCTTTTAAGAAATATAAGTCAGAGGGGACAGTAGCTGCGTTTAATGAATATAAACACTATAACAAGTGTTGTAAAACAGCAATCCGGAAGGCAAAGATAGAAAATGAGGAGCGCATCGCGGCCGAGGCCAAGACTAACCCCAAAAAGTTTTTTAAGTATATTAATAGTAAAAAGATGCAGGTTGAGGGTGTGGCCCCATTGAGTTATAATAACAATATGGTTACAGCGGATACAGAAAAGGCAGATGTGCTTAACCAGTTCTTTTCTTCTGTGTATACAGTAGAGGAGCCAGTGGGCCAAGTCCCACCCAATAGCTTCACTGTTGCCTCAGCTCCAACTACACAGTGGTTGGCACAGGATATGGTGCTTAAAGGGTTACACACGATAAATGTAAACAAGGCACCGGGGCCAGATGGAATACACCCTCGGGTACTGAGAGAGCTAGGGGCAGAATTGCAGTGGCCCTTGTTTCTGATATTCTCAGACTCGCTCTCATCAGGTATGGTACCTAGGGATTGGAAGAAGGCGAATGTCACTCCCATATTTAAAAAGGGAGTAAGATCTCAGCCTGGCAATTATAGGCCTGTAAGTTTGACATCCGTGGTGGGCAAGTTATTTGAAGGCTTGTTAAGGGATCACATTCAAAATTATGTAGTGGAGAATGGCATTATGAGCAGTAATCAGCATGGCTTTATGAAGGACAGGTCATGTCAGACCAATTTAATTGCTTTTTATGATGAGGTAAGTAAGAAGCTGGACAGTGGGGATTCAGTAGATATCATCTATTTGGATTTTGCCAAAGCATTTGATACCGTTCCCCACAAACGACTGCTTTCTAAGCTAAGGTCTATTGGTCTTAGTGAAGTCGTTTGCACATGGATAGAAAACTGGCTACAGGATCGGGTACAGAGGGTGGTTGTTAATGGTACATTCTCTACTTGGAGTAAGGTTCTCAGTGGGGTCCCTCGGGGTTCTGTACTGGGTCCACTTTTGTTTAATTTGTTCATAAATGACTTAGGGGAGGGTATTATGAGTAATGTATCAGTGTTTGCAGATGACACAAAACTCTGCAGACCAGTCAATTCTATCCAGGATGTGACATCCCTGCAGCAGGATCTTGACCAACTGGCAATCTGGGCAGCTAAGTGGCAGATGAGATTTAATGTGGATAAATGTAAGGTCATGCACCTGGGATGTAAAAATATGCAAGCCCCGTATACCCTTAATGGGACTGCACTAGGCAAATCCATAATGGAGAAGGACCTTGGAGTCCTTGTAGATAATAAACTTGGCTGTAGCAAGCAATGCCAGGCAGCAGCTGCAAGGGCAAACAAGGTTTTGAGCTGTATTAAAAGGGGTATAGATTCACGGGAGGAGGGGGTTATTCTTCCCCTTTACAGAGCGCTGGTAAGGCCCCATCTAGAATATGCTGTTCAGTTTTGGTCTCCAGTGCTCAAACGGGACATTATTGAGTTAGAGAGGGTCCAGAGAAGGGCAACTAAGCTGGTAAAGGGTATGGGAAGTCTCAGTTATGGGGAAAGACTGGCCAGGTTGGGTTTGTTTACACTGGAGAAGAAATATGTATAAATATATAAGGGGATCATATAATAACCTCTCTAATGTTTTATTTACCAGTAGGACCTTCCAATGGACACAAGGGCACCCACTCCGTTTAGAAGAAGGGAGGTTCCATTTAAATATTCGGAAAGGATTTTTTACAGTGAGAGCTGTGAGGTTCTGGAATTCCCTCCCCGAATCAGTCGTGCTGGCTGATACATTATATAACTTTAAGAAGGGCCTGGATGGATTCTTAGCAAGTGAGGGAATACAGGGTTATGGGAGATAGCTCTTAGTACAAGTTGATCCAGGGACTGGTCCGATTGCCATCTTGGAGTCAGGAAGGAATTTTTTCCCCTCTGTGGCAAATTAGAGAGGTTTCAGATGGGGTTTTTGCCTTCCTCTGGATCAACTAGTAGTTAGGCAGGTTATATATAGGCATTATGGTTGAACTTGATGGACGTATGTCTTTTTTCAACCCAACTTACTATGTTACTATGTTACTATGTTACTACTACTTATAATAATAATAATGTAATATAAATACTAAATAACAATACACTAATAATTATTATTTGTATATATATTAAATCTACTCTATATTCTTGAATTTAATTCTAATACATATATAAATGTTTCAGTTAGAATCTCTTGTTGGATACATAGTAATAATAATAATAGCAACAAAAATAAACACTATAACAATACCAATAAAAACTATTATTATTATTATTATTAATAATAATAATAATTAAAGTCCTCCTTAGCTGACTAGAAATAAATAGTCCCAACCCCAGAGCCATAAAGAAATAAGAAATGCTGTGAGCTGACTGGAAATCATTCATTCCGCTGTCTAATAGGTACAAGAGCCTGTAGTTCTCTAATGTACTGAATCCTGATTGATTCACAGTGCAAATCACTGGCAGATTAAGTGCTTATTAGTTTCACAAAAAGAAATGACCCAAAATTACCGTAAGTGGCTATGAATATAAAGTCAACAGTAAGTTTCTATTTAATATATAACATATCAATGCTGACATGATTTGTACAAGGTCATTAACTATGGGCCAGCCATTTGCAATAATTGAATTATTCAGAAAGGCAGAGAGGTTCTGCTGTAGACACAGGGCTGTATTGTACAGGGCCACCCTAGGCACCGGACCTAAATACGCCCCCTACGCCAGGTGTGCGCGTGACATCACTTCCACCGAGCAACCCTGTCACTTCCTATGGAAATCCGTGGTGGAGCCTGGGGGCATATTTAATTTTTTTGGCCCTGTCCCCAAAACCTTCCACCCAAGGCACAGGCTCTCGGGCGCCATAATATAAATACGGCCCTGTGTACACACATGTACCGTATATACTCGAGTATAAGGCGATCCGAATATAAGCCGAGGTACCTAATTTTACCTAAGAAAACTGGAAAAAACGTATTGACTCGAGTATAAGCCTAGGGTGGGAAATGCAGCAGCTACTGCTAAGTTTCAATAATGAAAATAAATACCAATAAAATGACACTAAATGAGGCATCAGTGGGGTATATGTTTGTAAATATTTAATTCAAAGAAAAACAGTAAATTAGCTCTGTATGTGGAGAAGAGGGTCAACAAAAACAATATGGTATCAACGATGATAACTTATGAGTACTACCCCCTTAGCTCAATCAGCAACCAAGCTAAAACACAAAGAGTTAAAATCCTTCAAAACTATATATAGTTTATATAGAATATAAAGTTCAATGTCTAGTGCAGAATGGGACAGGTGAGGGTGCTAGATGAAGATGAATTTGAGAGCGAGCCAGGGCACTGGAGGGTCTGGTTGCGGGTGGCTAATTTGCACACAAAGGACAGAGGGTGCTAGTCTGGAGGGACCCATGGCACCCGACTCGAGTATAAGCTAAGGGTGACTTTTTCAGCACATTTTTGGTGCTGAAAAACTAGGCTTATACTCGAGTATATACAGTAGTTATACTAGAAGAGAGTCAGTGGCTAAATCCTAGATGTGGTGCATAATGAAGGGCTTGAACCAGTTAAAGATAATAAAATGATTCAGATAATCAAAACATCAGTCCAAGAATATCCGCCATTACTCTTCTCTTATCATCATTTGTCATCACAGTCCTTTAGTCAAACCCAGCGCTTACCCAAGGTAGCCCAATAACCAATACTTGCTACTCTTCCATAAGCTTTCGTCATTGTATTCAAGCTCCGCCCAATGTCAATTCAATGACTAGGGCTTGTGGTAAAATAAATTAATTCTGCATATTTTTGTAATTTGCAAACTCTAATAATTTAGCTCACGTTAAACACTGCTGCACTTTACGGCATATTTCCCCATAGTCATCACTGACATCACACTCATGTTGAAATAACGGTGAAAATGGCTGCTCGCTTTAGTTTTAACTTTTAGAGTTTTTTCATGGGAATTTTGTGAATTCCCACCAGTAGGTATCAGAATAGCACTCAATAGTAAGAAATCCAAGTCCGGCTTGGGACTCCTCCAGTTACATGGGAGTAGGAGAAACAATAGGTTAGCTGAAAGCAGTTCTAATGTGTAGCGCTGGCTCCTTCTGAAAGCTCAGACTCAGGCACACTTTACTGCTGTGCTGCAAGTTGGAGTGATATCCCCCCCTCATCCCCAGCAGCCGATCAGCAGAACAATGGGAAGGGAGCAAGATAGCAGCTCCCAGTAGGTATCAGAATAGCACTCAATAGTAAGAAATCCAAGTCCGGCTTGGGACTCCTCCAGTTACATGGGAGTAGGAGAAACAATAGGTTAGCTGAAAACAGTTCTAATGTGTAGCGCTGGCTCCTTCTGAAAGCTCAGACTCAGGCACACTTTACTGCTGCGCTGCAAGTTGGAGTGATATCCCCCCCTCATCCCCAGCAGCCGATCAGCAGAACAATGGGAAGGGAGCAAGATAGCAGCTCCCAGTAGGTATCAGAATAGCACTCAATAGTAAGAAATCCAAGTCCGGCTTGGGACTCCTCCAGTTACATGGGAGTAGGAGAAACAATAGGTTAGCTGAAAGCAGTTCTAATGTGTAGCGCTGGCTCCTTCTGAAAGCTCAGACTCAGGCACACTTTACTGCTGTGCTGCAAGTTGGAGTGATATCCCCCCCTCATCCCCAGCAGCCGATCAGCAGAACAATGGGAAGGGAGCAAGATAGCAGCTCCCAGTAGGTATCAGAATAGCACTCAATAGTAAGAAATCCAAGTCCGGCTTGGGACTCCTCCAGTTACATGGGAGTAGGAGAAACAATAGGTTAGCTGAAAGCAGTTCTAATGTGTAGCGCTGGCTGAAAGCTCAGACTCAGGCACAATGCACTGAGATGGCGCCTACACACCAATATTACAGCTACAAATACATTTGTTGGTTCAAGAATAAAAGTTTAAATGGCAGAGGGAATTATTTGCTATGTAAACAGTGTCATTTAGAAATAAAAAGTACCCCATAAAAATCATGACAGTATTGTATGAGGTTTAAACCTTTTAGGCTCTTACTGTACAGAAGCTATGGTGCCAAATGTTAACAAGGGTAAAATTTTTGGGGGGCATGGCCTCGTTGCCCCCTGGCTTTGGAGCCTATGAGCTCTGCTGCCACTTTAAACGGCACATAGGGCATAGATCAAAAAGCTGACCACCAGCATGGAAAGGGTTAAAGTTAAACCTCAAAAATATGTTGTTGGTATCAAAGGTATAATTTAACCTATAACATTCTTCTTTCTCCGCTACTTCCCCCAAGATAAGGCATTATTAGAAAAACCATAATCATAAGGTTAATGTTATCAAGCCCAGCGTATCGGCGCAATATCTCGTGAAAGAGAGAAATGAAAGAGCGATAGAAAATGAAAGTAAATGATAAGCCAGGATGACAGTATCTAACCAGGCCCAGCAATGGGTCAGCACAGTCATGTCTTATTAATGGTGTAAATCCAATAAACAATACAAGATGGGGAATGTAGGTAATAAAGTGCGCCATTGGGAACATTAATACTTAACAGCACAAACACAGTTACAATGAAACAAAGCTTCTATATTTGTAAATTCAAGTCTTGGCTATAGTATTTCTCAGGTACAAGTATATATCAAGTCATATTTGATAAGAGAACTGAATACTATCTTTTTTAAAAATTGTTGCAGATAATTACATAGTTACGTCCGTCAGGTCCATCAAGTTTAACCTTTCCAGTGACCATATATATATATATATAGTACACAGGGAGGAGCACACCCTATAC
This sequence comes from Xenopus tropicalis, assembly GCF_000004195.4. Lineage (NCBI taxonomy): Eukaryota > Metazoa > Chordata > Amphibia > Anura > Pipidae > Xenopus > Xenopus tropicalis. Next base: position 15,202,028 of record NC_030682.2, on the reverse strand, counting down.
AAGTCCAAATGCCCTTGGTGAAGGTCAAAACCAAAAATATAATAGAAAGAGTGCCGCACACATAGGGACTTGATACAAAAGAAAAAGTGGTTTAATTGAAAAAATTCCAAAGTTTCGAGCACAATCTGTGCCCTGAGGAAGAGCACAGATTGTGCTCGAAACGTTGGAATTTTTTCAATAAAACCACTTTTTCTTTTGTATCAAGTCCCTATGTGTGTGGCACTCTTTCTATTATATATATATATATATATATACACATACATATACATCCACACACTCATACCAACCTATCTATATACTCACATATATAAACTATATCTACCAATATCTCTATCTCTAACAATTGTAGATTTTTAGTATCACAATAACCTCGGCTATTATATTTGTTCAGGAAATCATCCAAGCTCCTCTTAGGGAAGCCTGCATTGAACTTATATTATATTCAGCAATGGCTGAATTAGCCCTTTATCCCATACTGTATATATATATATATATATATATATATAATTGATTTCCGTATTAGAGTATATACTGAATAAAGTACCCCCTTTTATAAAATATAAGGATGTTACAAGTCACCGTGGAGGTATATGACCATATAACAGCACAAGGCTGAATGGCGAGCACTTTCATACATAGGGTTGCATTATTTTTTGGTGGTGAAGTCCAGGTGGGGGTGGAGTTGATGATGTCAGGGGTGGGTGATGTCAGGGGCCAGGGCAGTGACATTCAGTAGGCGGGACTGTGACATCAGGGACTATGAAATGGCTGATCAGTAACTGGCTGATCACCATGTCATTCTCTTCAGAGTATGTGTTTCCAAAGGGCTGTCTGGGTAAAAACTGCCAAATTTGGAAATAGGGACAGGACTGATGTGAGGACTGATGTAAGAATGATGATGAGGACGATGTGACAATCATGCAATGCATATAGTCCCGTGATATATAATATCCTCCTAATCCTCTGGACCTTGGTTTTCAGAAGGTCATGGATCTAATATCCACATGTTATACAACAGGGGGTACTTTAATTATTATAATACACAAGTTTCAGTGAGTCATGTGACAGAAATGACATCACCGTGCACCAGTTATAACTGATGACATCACTAAGCGCTGATTATAAGGATATCATTTACAAAATGTCATGACTCTTGTGTATTATAAATTCAGTAGAAGGTTAAAACTGTCACATTTATTAATGCCTTACTGTAAATAGGTAAGGCTACTAAAAAAATATGTAAATATTATATAAACCCAATAAAGCTGATTAGTAATTAATACAGATAATTACTACATGGCAGTAGTGATGAGCGAATTTTTTCGGCAGGCATGGATTAGCAGCGGATTTCCACATTTCGCCATTGGTGAATTCTTTCGCGGAACTTCCGTGAAAATTCACCGCAGAAAAATTTGACGCACAGAAATTGATTTGCGTCAAATCGGGCATGGTCACATCAAAAAAAGGGCGTGGCTACGGCAAATTGGGCATGGTCGTGTAAGAAAAAGGAGTGGTTATGTCAAAATTGGTCGTGGTCGCATCAAAAAAGTGCGGGCAACAAAAAAATACATGCGGGCGAAAGAAAATAGACACGGGCGACAAAAAAGATGCGGCGACGGAACAAATTGCACGACAAATGCGTTACGTGAATTTTTCGCCGTTTCACAAATTTTCTTGCTGTTTCGCTTATTTTATGGCAAAACGGGACAGATTCGCTCTTCACTACATGGCAGCTCAGAAGCCAGTGCAGTTAGCATTAGAATAATAATCAGCCCTGTAGCATCAGCTTTTGTGATAGGTGAACTTTATTTTCTGTTTGTTAATTTGCAACGCCCCCTAAGCTCAGCTTCTCAATAGCCGCCAAAGGTACACTGAGCGTGTGCAGTGCCACTGACACTCCTAACAAAGTCCAAGATGGGGAGTGGACTTTGAAGGCCCGACTCATTATTATTAGCGGCTAGTGCGGTAAGTTTATTATTTACAATACAGTGGGTCTGTTACCTCTGTTGCGGTGCCTGTGGGTCACCTGCGATTTCTGCGGGATGGGGGGTCCGTAAAAACAATTTTTGGGGTGCTCGTGCCCCCTCAATAGTGCGGCTGAATATAACGTAATGAACTTAATTGGAAAAGCTCTTGAAGAACACATTTGCTCTGCCTTAAAGATAAATGGGTTAATATTTCACATTTCTTTTTGTTTTCTTATTTTGATATATTTAATGTTTTCCCACAGATGCCTGCATGCACTGCCAAGTCTCCAATTGCTTCCCAGAGTTCAGGAAATTGAAAGCGTTTCTTTGTGCCATTAGACCGATGTCAGTTATGAAATTCTCACACTCCTTGTTGTCAGTAGCAAAATAGAAATTGGTATCCTGGGGTAAAAAAAAAAAAAAAAAAAACCCCTGATGTTTTTGTTATACCCAATGAGGGATGAAAACAGAAAGAGATTGGCAGAGAAACAAATGCAAATCGTTGTAAACAGAAGCAGAATAAACAGGCGCACGAGTTGAGATGTTTTATTTGTAAAGGGAACTGTTCCAGAGCAGCGCCAGCCCCCCGGGGGGACAGTCATAAGGGAGAAACCAATCTCACTCTCAAAGGGGAGACCCCCCTACAATGGGATCACATTCAATAGACCTAGGGGCTGATTTACTTACATTTTGCGACTTTTTCGTATTTTTTGCGATTTTTTTCGGCGCCTTTACGACTTTTCGGAAATGATCGCGACTTTTTCGTTACCAATACGATTTGCGCGAAAAAACGCGAGTTTTTTCGTAGCCATTACGACTTGCGCGAAAAAACTCGAGTTTTTCGTAGCCATTCTGAAAGTTGCGCAAAATCTGGCGATTTTTTTCGTAGCATTAAAACTTGCGCGAAAAGTCGCGCCTTTTTCGTAGCGTTAAAACTTAAAAGGCGAGACGTTTCGCGCAAGTTTTAACTCTACGAAAAAATCGCGACTTTTCGCGCAAGTTTTGACGCTACGAAAAAATCGCCAGATTTTGCGCAACTTTCAGAATGGCTACGAAAAACTCGCGTTTTTTCGCAAAAATCGTATTGGTAACGAAAAAAAGTCGCGATAATTTCCGAAAAAAATCGCAAAATACCGATCATTACGAAAAAAACGCAATCGGACGCATTCGGCCCGTTCGTGGGTTAGTAAATGTGCCCCCTAGGGTTGCCACCTTTACTGGGTTATAAACACAACAGGGCCTGAATGATGATGTTGACGCCCTGTGTCACGTGACATAATCATGTGATGACATTTCTGATTATATTGGGGGTGGGGTTATTGCATCCGCCAGACGTAATTCAGAGAATTTCTGCCCGGTTTTCTGAATGTTGAAAATAGGGCAGAAGGTTTGACACAGACAGCCTCTTGGAAAACCAGACATGTAGCAACTCTACATAGACCTGGCATGCTTACCTGCTGGCAATCCGGCAAATTTGGAACCTTCCATGGAAATTTGAGAGCGGCTTACAGCTCAGTGCCTCCACCTAATAATTACTAAAGGATACACATTAAGAGTTTTCAATAAGTAGAGATTTGCAGCAATAATGTACATTATACAGAAAGAGAAAAGTGCAACTGACATCTAATACAATGACATAGTTCTGCAATGGGGATTCATGGAGTTCTAACTCACTAGCAGAAATGCTCTCTGCTCTGATTGGCTAACTAACAAAAGTCTTTGAATAAAGTGCAGTTTCATGTAAAGGTATCAGACCCCTTATCTGGAAATCCATCATCCGGAAATTTCCGAATTATTGAAAGGCCATCTCCCATAGACTCCATTCTATTCAAATAATACACATTTTTAAAAATGGTTTCCTTTTTCTCTGTAATAATAAAACAGTACCTGTACTTGATCCCAACTAAGATATAATTACCCCTTATTGGGGGCAGAACAGCCCTATTGGGTTTATTTAATGGTTAAATGATTCCCTTTTCTCTGTAATAATAAAACAGTACCTGTACTTGATCCCAACTAAGATATAATTACCCCTTATTGGGGGCAGAACAGTCCTATTGGGTTTATTTAATGGTTAAATGATTCCCTTTTCTCTGTAATAATAAAACAGTACCTGTACTTGATCCCAACTAAGATATAATTACCCCTTATTGGGGGCAGAACAGTCCTATTGGGTTTATTTAATGGTTAAATGATTCCCTTTTCTCTGTAATAATAAAAAAGTACCTGTACTTGATCCCAACTAAGATATAATTACCCCTTATTGGGGGCAGAACAATCCCATTGGGTTTATTCCATATTTATATGATTTTTAGCAGATTTAAGGTCTTTGAATAAAGTTCAGTTCCATGTAATATGTCCATTCCCAAGAGCCCCTATTACCAGGGCCGGAACTAGGGGTAGGCAGAAGAGGCAGCTGCCTAGGGCGCAACGATTGAGGGGTGCCAGGTAGGAGCCTCTCCTGCCTACCCCTAGTGCTATTTTGTCATTGCCTCCGCCGCTTGTCATTAGCGGCAGAGGCAATGACCGATCTAATCGCCCCGCCCCCCCTGCACCACCTCCTGTGCTTTGGCGCGCATGCGCCGTTCGGGGGGGCGGGGAGGTGGGCGTAGTTGGCCGACCGGATTGCCTAGGGGCCCAGTCGGCTTGGCCCGCCCCTGCCTATTACCCCAGGTAGTCCTACTTTGTACCAAGTATCTCTCCTTGCAAAAGACAGTACTTGTACGTTTGCCAGTGCCCTGTCGTTGGTGGCTCACTCACAGGGAAATGCACACACACTTTTGGGGCCCATGACCCACGACTTGGGTTATTTTATCTTCCATAAAAGTGTCCCCATTGTGTCAGTGGGGTACCATCAACATGTTGGGCACCCCCGTGGCAAAATATCCTTGGGCACTTACAGGCCCTGGCAGTAGCCCATGATCCAGGCCCCCGGGGATTGCTCTATGCCACTGTAGTGTGTGCCAAATAAATCAATAAGGTCTGCTCCATCTGTAATTCCACCCTTGGAAGATGCCCTTTTCTATGATTATTAAGAATTATTGCTCTCTAAATTACTAGCAAGAACTAAATATATCAGAGATTCTCTTAAGGGATACATTTAACATCAATAAAAGAAAGAGCACCTTACTGGAAATGCTTTGTTTTATTTTCCAAAAAACGATCCTAGTATTTTCTGAAATGAGAACATTTATTGAGTCCTCTCTAAAAAAAAAAAAAAAAAAGTTCATGTCGGATTTCACATCAAAATGATTGCAAAAAATACATCAGCTAAAGATGAGCATTTGAGAAAGAATAATATATAGGCCATTGTTCTTTGTGAAGAATAATAGCACTCAGTGCCTCGCCTTCATTCTCACTCCTGACCCCTGAATAATGTACCCCCTACTGTAAATGATAAGGATATTAGCAGTCACTGAGGGGTTCTGTGCCCATATAAAGGCACAAGGCTGCAGGCTGAGTTATACAGGGAACTCTGAGTATCACTCATGTATTATAAGGGATAATGTACCCCCTACTGTAAATGATAAGGATATTAGCAGTCACTGAGGGGTTCTGTGCCCATATAAAGGCACAAGGCTGCAGGCTGAGTTATACAGGGAACTCTGAGTATCACTCATGTATTATAAGGGATAATGTACCCCCTACTGTAAATGATAAGGATATTAGCAGTCACTGAGGGGTTCTGTGCCCATATAGAGGCACAAGGCTGCAGGCTGAGTTATACAGGGAACTCTGAGTATCACTCATGTATTATAAGGGATAATGTACCCCCTACTGTAAATGATAAGGATATTAGCAGTCACTGAGGGGTTCTGGTTACATTATATATTTACCAACATGAGGGAGGCTTCTCAGACCACAAGAAGCAGAAGCTTGTGAATTTTTAATAAGTTCCATAGTAAATTGTACAAAGTGAGTTATGATTTGGCGGCCGTGCAAACAGATGGGGTGCTTTAGTGGTACTCCTTAGAAAAGAGAACAAAGCGTTAGACTTTGCCAATCAGTGCCGGCCGGGCACAAACACCACAAGCTACTGCTTTAAAATAGCCACTCGGAAAGATCTGTAAAGGTCAGTGTTATGTATAAGGAGAATGAGATGAGAGATGACATACTTTGCATTAATTATACATTGCTACTCTGTCCTGGGTACAATATTGCTGCAGTGCGCGGAGGAACAGCAACCGGTGCGCCGCTTGCCTGACATTTCCCTTTAATGTTATATTTGTAGCAGATTGCGAGCGGCAAGGTTGCCCTGTCATTGCTGGTGGGCACAATACAGGAAATCAATAAAAATGAGGGCCTGGCACTTTAAATCTATTCTATAATAAGTAAGTTGCTTTGACAAATCACCAAGGGTGCCACATTGCCGGAGCCTGGGTGGGGACTGTCACCTTTGGGAGCTGCAAATTTCATGTTAAATTGCAGAATCGATTATACGATATTTTATCCGGTCCGACAATAAATAAATAACTTCCTTGACTTGTTTCATGTTGTATTTACAGTTGTTACAGGAAAATACATATATAACACCAGTGTTAGGGTGGCACATCTATTTACGTAAGAAGATAATGGCGGGGGCTCACTGTGAGGGGGGGGGGATACCCGAAAGCCTCCAATATCACACACACTTCCAAACACAGGGAACACCATAAAAGTTTATTCAGCATTAACCCACAGGAAAATTGCATATATACCCAACGTGTTTTGAGCATCATAGGTGGGGGGGGTCTTTGCATCAAGAGAATTGTCATGCATCAAAAGAATTGTCGCCCATGTCAAAAGAATTGTCCAATGGTCACAGGAAAAATTGTAACTGGTACGTGTATGGCCACCTTTAGTTTCCCAGGTGACCTCAGCCATGTTACTTGTGCTTTGATAAACTTCAGTCTCTCTTTACTGCTGTGCTGCAAGTTGAAGTGGTCAACCCCCTCCCTTCCACCCCTCCAGCAGCCAATGTGCAGGTAACAATATAGCAGCTACCTGACACCTGTACCGCTAAAAATGTTTCCCACCTAGTGGTAGATATGAAAATAGCACTCAATAATAAAACAACCAAGTCTGACCATGATTCATCCAGATACACTGAGTAGGAGAAACAATACAGTAGCTTATATAATTTTGCAGCGCTGGCTCTTTCTGAAAGCTCAGACTCAGGCACACTTTACTGCTGCGCTGCAAGTTGGAGTGATATCCCACCCCCCCTCACCCCCAGCAGCCAATCAGCAGAACAATGGGAAGGGAGCAAGATAGCAGCTCCCAGTAGGTATCAGAATAGCACTCAATAGTAAGAAATCCAAGTCCAGCTTGGGACTCCTCCAGTTACATGGGAGTAAATACAACTTTAATGAGTGAATTATATTGTTATGTACACAGTGTCATTTCTAATTAAAACGTACCCCATAAATATCATGATGGAATTATGTTCTGTGCTCCCTAACACTGAGCTTCCCAGCAAACAACCTTGGCTCTGACAGACCAGTTCAAAAAAGAATATGGAGCTGTAGCTTCAGGGTCTCTTTAAGACTGCAAGTTTAACATTGATGCAATTGGGCATTATATCAGTGTAAGTACTTAGCTGCTGGTACATAAATTAAAAGCCTAAGAAATATGTTGCGCTTTATGCTTTTTCCTCGCTATGTGTCAATCAATAATTTCAATGTCATACCATGCTCTTCAGAAGATGAAAGAATAATTCTATATATTATAGCGAAACAGCACGGCACAATGTGATCACAGTGAATAGATGAAAGAGCAAAATGGTTTAAGAATAACAACGACAATAGCGATTCTGTGCGGATCTATTTAATGGCTCCGGCTAAAAACCACAGCGAGATGCCATTGTACGGGCACAAGATGTACAACAGAGCGTTTAGAAAATTAGCCGGGAATTAATAATAATAAATACAAAGGGAGCCTAATGCACATACACTTGTGTTATAGTACAGTGGGGGGAAAGAAAGGGCGAGGGCTGGAGAATGGAAAGAAAACCATTAATGATTCAAACGGATACGAGCAGGAGAATCAAAGCCATCAAGTGAATATTAGGAGTTGACTAAAGTTTTCCAGGTTGACAAATCCAACTTTCAGATTTGTCTCTTCGACACTAAGGACAAAGTAATAATGATTTCTTCACATATAAAGGAGATCTAAACTCTCAAAAATGTCATGCAAACATGCACAGAGTGGTCTTTTAACACTTACGATATTAGCAATTTTTACTTTGTTTATAGAATTACATTGAAACTACAGCACCGCCTGTTGTTCAGTTCTGATGACCAGCTTATAGTAGGAAGAATATTTCAGAAGAAGAATAAGAAACTTTTCTAATGGTGCTCTCCTTAAGAAGGACCAAAGAAAGACAGGCCCCAATGGATACTGATGTTTGGGCAGAGCATGGTCAAAGGCAATTATCCCCCCTCTGCTACTATAGGCACCATCTCTCCCTACTATACCTGCTATCCCACAGCCCCAGTCCCTTCCCAGAGGCTATTATCCCCCCACTGCTACTATAGGCACCATCTCTCCCTACTATACCTGCTATCCCACAGCCCCAGTCCCTTCCCAGAGGCTATTATCCCACTGCTACTATAGGCACCATCTCTCCCTACTATACCTGCTATCCCACAGCCCCAGTCCCTTCCCAGAGGCTATTATCCCCCCCACTGCTACTATAGGCACCATCTCTCCCTACTATACCTGCTATCCCACAGCCCCAGTCCCTTCCCAGAGGCTATTATCCCCCCACTGCTACTATAGGCACCATCTCTTCCTACTATACCTGCTATCCCACAGCCCCAGTGCCTTCCCAGAGGCTATTATCCCCCCACTGCTACTATAGGCACCATCTCTCCCTACTATACCTGCTATCCCACAGCCCCAGTCCCTTCCCAGAGGCTATTATCCCACTGCTACTATAGGCACCATCTCTCCCTACTATACCTGCTATCCCACAGCCCCAGTCCCTTCCCAGAGGCTATTATCCCCCCACTGCTACTATAGGCACCATCTCTCGCTACTATACCTGCTATCCCACAGCCCCAGTCCCTTCCCAGAGGCTATTATCCCCCCACTGCTACTATAGGCACCATCTCTTCCTACTATACCTGCTATCCCACAGCCCCAGTGCCTTCCCAGAGGCTATTATCCCCCCACTGCTACTATAGGCACCATCTCTCCCTACTATACCTGCTATCCCACAGCCCCAGTCCCTTCCCAGAGGCTATTATCCCACTGCTACTATAGGCACCATCTCTCCCTACTATACCTGCTATCCCACAGCCCCAGTCCCTTCCCAGAGGCTATTATCCCCCCACTGCTACTATAGGCACCATCTCTCCCTACTATACCTGCTATCCCACAGCCCCAGTGCCTTCCCAGAGGCTATTATCCCCCCACTGCTACTATAGGCACCATCTCTCCCTACTATACCTGCTATCCCACAGCCCCAGTCCCTTCCCAGAGGCTATTATCCCACTGCTACTATAGGCACCATCTCTCCCTACTATACCTGCTATCCCACAGCCCCAGTCCCTTCCCAGAGGCTATTATCCCCCCACTGCTACTATAGGCACCATCTCTCCCTACTATACCTGCTATCCCACAGCCCCAGTCCCTTCCCAGAGGCTATTATCCCCCCACTGCTACTATAGGCACCATCTCTCCCTACTATACCTGCTATCCCACAGCCCCAGTCCCTTCCCAGAGGCTATTATCCCCCCACTGCTACTATAGGCACCATCTCTCCCTACTATACCTGCTATCCCACAGCCCCAGTCCCTTCCCAGAGGCTATTATCCCACTGCTACTATAGGCACCATCTCTCCCTACTATACCTGCTATCCCACAGCCCCAGTCCCTTCCCAGAGGCTATTATCCCACTGCTACTATAGGCACCATCTCTCCCTACTATACCTGCTATCCCACAGCCCCAGTCCCTTCCCAGAGGCTATTATCCCCCCACTGCTACTATAGGCACCATCTCTCCCTACTATACCTGCTATCCCACAGCCCCAGTGCCTTCCCAGAGGCTATTATCCCCCCACTGCTACTATAGGCACCATCTCTCCCTACTATACCTGCTATCCCACAGCCCCAGTCCCTTCCCAGAGGCTATTATCCCACTGCTACTATAGGCACCATCTCTCCCTACTATACCTGCTATCCCACAGCCCCAGTCCCTTCCCAGAGGCTATTATCCCCCCACTGCTACTATAGGCACCATCTCTCCCTACTATACCTGCTATCCCACAGCCCCAGTCCCTTCCCAGAGGCTATTATCCCCCCACTGCTACTATAGGCACCATCTCTCCCTACTATACCTGCTATCCCACAGCCCCAGTCCCTTCCCAGAGGCTATTATCCCCCCACTGCTACTATAGGTACCATCTCTCCCTACTATACCTGCTATCCCACAGCCCCAGTCCCTTCCCAGAGGCTATTATCCCCCCACTGCTACTATAGGCACCATCTCTCCCTACTATACCTGCTATCCCACAGCCCCAGTCCCTTCCCAGAGGCTATTATCCTACTCCTATGCTATTTGGAGTTGTAGCGCAACAGTTAAAAATGTGAAGACTGGACATCCCAACAGCTCCTTTTTACATGCCCTTCAAATTTTGCTTTTAACATTACGCCACTGAGCAGCCCCCCCTCCCCATATGCATTCTGCCTTCCATTTCTAATCACTACGCAAAACAAATCTGTAATAGAAAAGATCTAGAACCAATGGGAATCAGGTGGCCGCATTATTGCAGTTATTCCATTTGTTAAATCCACCATCACGGAATGTTTTATTTATAAATACCGCATTGGACACCAGAGACAATACTTTGGCTAACAAAGCGACCTCATCAAATTCAGGCAAACAGCTGCGGGTATCCTTCAGCGCATACAGGGAAATAATGGGGCTTTTAAGCATTGTAATGTGAAAGGCTGGATCGCGTGTAAAAATCCAACTTCATAAATATGCAATTTTTCTTTACTTATGGAAGGGAATGGAACGTTCTGAATTAACGTTAATGCAACCTTGTCTTGGGAAGTTTAATAATCAATGTGTTTTGTCAAACACCTATTGTACTAAGTGGAGTCGGGGAGACAGGGAAGGGAGCCCTTGAGGCAGTTTCACAATGACAGAATTCTGCGCCGCTGATGGGATGCAAGTAGAATGCTTAGAGCAAAATTAATTGTGTATTAGAATGCAGGAATAAAGCCAGGGTGGAGGTACGGCGACACGGGGAATCAACTGTCTTATAAAAGGTATTTAAAGAAATATGCTGCTCTTGGCCTTTTATTCTATTTACATTAAAAGATAACAGCATCCTAAAATAAGTACTGTTTTTTTATTTACCAACTTACTGTACGGGCCCAAAGGTCCAGCATCTCTATAACAGTAATGCTCCATGCTTTTGAAACTGTCCACAGCGTCTTGGATCTTGTTAGAACATTGTTTGTGTGTCAGTGGCACTGCACGTGCTCAGTGTGCTCTGGGCTGCTGTTGAGAAGCCCATTAACATTGAATGCAATGTACATATATTATATATTGTGCGTCGGTCCCTAAGCCCAGGTAAGTGACAGCAGCATAGAGTATGTACTGGGAATCAGCAGAAAATAATATTGGGGGCTACTGGGGCATCTTCAGGGGCACAGACCTTCCCTGCTAAAGGGCTGTGGGGGCCTTGGGTTTGTACTGAAGCCCAAAACATACATGTTTAACATACATGTACAATATTTCTAAACCCATTCTTTATTGAGGTTTATGACTGTTGCTTACTACAATGTATTGTAGTTAATGGAGTAGTAAAGCCCTTGTATTGAGAGTTGTAGGGTTGTAGGCTTTGTTCTAATTTGCTTACTAACTGAGGGTGGCAAACTGGAACCTGGCTGGCCCCAAAACACAGGCCTTGGGCAGTGATGAAACCAAAAGTCAGTATCTAATGTCGAATCATCGGAGCATTTCTTGGGAAATATATGGAATCTGTACAGGTTAGAGGATACAATGGTGGAACTTTTTAGAAGGCATCTGCTGAGGGCTTTTCTTTTGGTTTCTTGGTCAGTAATGACAATAGCCATTGTACAACCAGCTTAGTGTTGAGGAACACTAACATTTTTTGCTCTATATCCATTGTATTGAACCGACCACTGGGGGAGTCTATTGTTGACAATGTATTAAAAATGATATTGGCCAGGGTAGGTCAAGATGGCCTTACCCCACTTAGATTTACCCCCAACCTACAACCCCAAGGATTCCTCTCTAGAAAGAAATACTGGCAGCCCATGGCGATTGTATAATGGCCACAGCTTAAAGTATAAACTATACTTGGAAAAATTATAAAAATAAAATTGTCACGCCACCCAACCATATCATGGTAAACCCTACATGGTGGTTCTAACTATTCACCTCTTTCCATACTTTTCCCTGTCTGGCACCTTCCTGCGTGGTTTCCATTTCTTGGGAAAAGTGTTTCCTGACCAAGACATTGATGTAGGTACGTAAGCTTGACAATATTATGGTCATAAATTTGTAGCTAAACCCCCCTGTTTTTGAAGATACATGCACTTGAGCAGATACCAAATTACTAATAAAATGGGACCAGGGAATGTGCATTGATCAATGGCCCCTCTTTTCTATGTTGTAGTGTAGGGGAACTATGGCTTCCAAACCAAAATGAACACAGAAACCCCTAATATCCCTATCCCTGTAATCTGTTCCTTCAAAAAGTAGGAATAAATACCATTTTTATATGCTGAAATCCAGCTGCAAAACAGTTCTCTTTCTGCATCATTTGAAACCCAGGCAGGGGAGGAGGGACTAAAACACTGATGTTACAAATTGTAACAACTTCTCCACAGCTTACAGACAGCATGCAGGAACTACACAACCCACAATGCATTGCACTGGGATGTTCCTTTCCTTATTGACATCACGTGTGCAGGGCATTGTGGGATTGGGAGGAGGCAGGCTGAAGGCAGGCTGAGGACAGGCGACTACTGTTACATTTTATTTGAGTCACAAAGTAGCCAGCCAGATCAGCAGGGGAACAGGGGGCGGGGCTTAGGGAACTGTTCCAAACCAGATTATTACATTAAACATCATGAAAAGGCTGCAGATTTATTAATTGATGAATATTGCGAAGCTGCTTGATATTATGTTTACTTTTAAAAGCTCAAGTTGTGTTTGAGTGGAGTTCCCCTTTAATTTGGCCAGATCAGTTGCACTTCCATTATGCTTCCATTTTACTTAGCCTTGGCAATGCTCCCACAACCCCCCCCCCCCCCCACCACCACCTTTTTGAATACGTTTTTTTTTTTTGTTTCTTGGCCCATTAACAATACACACATTTAGAACTCGCAGCAGCAACAAACTTTGTTTTCAGACTGGAGGAAGAGCCTAAGTAGACGCAAGCGAAGAGAAGCCGAAGCAAAATCGATAGCGGCAGTTAAGTCGATCTCAGCATATAATTAATTACGTTAGAACTCCTGCAACACGGGGCCAACACACACTTCTTGTTTGAGGAATGACACACAGTCACAAATCATTTAATTGCATCAACGTGGAAAATATACGTAACCGATTGAGTGGGAATGCAGCGCGGGCTTCTCTCTTCGACAAGACGCGCTCTCCGGGCAAAATAAATTGGCCTTTCAAGATAATGTGCGCAATCTGTAAAGGGAAGAAATACCTTTTTGTTGGCCAAGGATGAACAAAGAATCCAATTTCATTTTCTTTCCTTAAGTTTAATAAGCAGATCCGTAATGGACTCCTTGTACTGATCATTACAAAGAATGGGCTTTATCTCTGTCTCTTTGTTTCTCTACCACCAATATACACTCATTGTAATAACCATGTGAGCCGAGTAGAGATGTCTCTGGGTTCTACGGATTCCTCCCACATGCAAGAAACATACGGGCGAGTTCATTGGCTCCTGATTAAATTGACCCCAGTGTGGGCAATATAATAGATTGTAAGTTCCACTGGGGCGGGAAATGATGGCAATGTGATAGGGACCTTAGATTGTAAGCTCACTGGGGCAGGGACTGATGGGAATGTGATAGGGACCTTAGATTGTAAGCTCACTGGGGCAGGGACTGATGGGAATGTGATAGGGACCTTAGATTGTAAGCTCACTGGGGCAGGGGCTGATGGGAATGTGATAGGGACCTTAAATTGTAAGCTCACTGGGGCAGGGACTGATGGGAATGTGATAGGGACCTTAGATTGTAAGCTCACTGGGGCAGGGGCTGATGGGAATGTGATAGGGACCTTAGATTGTAAGCTCACTGGGGCAGGGGCTGATGGGAATGTGATAGGGACCTTAGATTGTAAGCTCCACTGGGGCAGGGACTGATGGGAATGTGATAGGGACCTTAGATTGTAAGCTCACTGGGGCAGGGGCTGATGGGAATGTGATAGGGACCTTAGATTGTAAGCTCCACTGGGGCAGGGACTGATGGGAATGTGATAGGGGCCTTAGATTGTAAGCTCCACTGGGGCAGGGACTGATGGGAATGTGATAGGGACCTTAGATTGTAAGCTCCACTGGGGCAGGGACTGATGGGAATGTGATAGGGACCTTAGATTGTAAGCTCACTGGGGCAGGGGCTGATGGGAATGTGATAGGGACCTTAGATTGTAAGCTCCACTGGGGCAGGGACTGATGGGAATGTGATAGGGGCCTTAGATTGTAAGCTCCACTGGGGCAGGGACTGATGGGAATGTAATATGGACCTTAGATTGTAAGCTCCACTGGGGCAGGGACTGATGGGAATGTGATAGGGACCTTAGATTGTAAGCTCACTGGGGCAGGGGCTGATGGAAATGTGATAGGGACCTTAGATTGTAAGCTCCACTGGGGCAGGGACTGATGGGAATGTGATAGGGACCTTAGATTGTAAGCTCCACTGGGGCAGGGACTGATGGGAATGTGATAGGGACCTTAGATTGTAAGCTCACTGGGGCAGGGACTGATGGGAATGTGATAGGGACCTTAGAATGTAAGCTCACTGGGGCGGGGACTGATGGGAATGTGATAGGGACCTTAGATTGTAAGCTCACTGGGGCAGGGGCTGATGGGAATGTGATAGGGACCTTAGATTGTAAGCTCACTGGGGCAGGGGCTGATGGAAATGTGATAGGGACCTTAGATTGTAAGCTCCACTGGGGCAGGGACTGATGGGAATGTGATAGGGACCTTAAATTGTAAGCTCACTGGGGCAGGGACTGATGGGAATGTGATAGGGACCTTAGATTGTAAGCTCATTGGGGCAGGGACTGATGGGAATGTGATAGGGACCTTAGATTGTAAGCTCCACTGGGGCAGGGACTGATGGGAATGTGATAGGGACCTTAGATTGTAAGCTCCACTGGGGCAGGGACTGATGGGAATGTGATAGGGACCTTAGATTGTAAGCTCCACTGGGGCAGGGACTGATGGGAATGTGATAGGGACCTTAGACTGTAAGCTCCACTGGGGCAGGGGCTGATGGGAATGGGATAGGGACCTTAGATTGTAAGCTACACTGGGGCAGGGGCTGATGGGAATGTGATAGGGACCTTAGATTGTAAGCTCCACTGGGGCAGGGACTGATGGGAATGTGATAGGGACCTTAGATTGTAAGCTCCACTGGGGCAGGGACTGATGGGAATGTGATAGGGACCTTAGATTGTAAGCTCCACTGGGGCAGGGACTGATGGGAATGTGATAGGGACCTTAGATTGTAAGCTCACTGGGGCAGGGACTGATGGGAATGTGATAGGGACCTTAGAATGTAAGCTCACTGGGGCGGGGACTGATGGGAATGTGATAGGGACCTTAGATTGTAAGCTCACTGGGGCGGGGACTGATGGGAATGTGATAGGGACCTTAGATTGTAAGCTCCACTGGGGCAGGGGCTGATGGGAATGTGATAGGGACCTTAGATTGTATGCTCACTGGGGCAGGGGCTGATGGAAATGTGATAGGGACCTTAGATTGTAAGCTCCACTGGGGCAGGGACTGATGGGAATGTGATAGGGACCTTAAATTGTAAGCTCACTGGGGCGGGGACTGATGGGAATGTGATAGGGACCTTAGATTGTAAGCTCATTGGGGCAGGGACTGATGGGAATGTGATAGGGACCTTAGATTGTAAGCTCCACTGGGGCAGGGACTGATGGGAATGTGATAGGGACCTTAGATTGTAAGCTCCACTGGGGCAGGGACTGATGGGAATGTGATAGGGACCTTAGATTGTAAGCTCCACTGGGGCAGGGACTGATGGGAATGTGATAGGGACCTTAGACTGTAAGCTCCCCTGGGGCAGGGGCTGATGGGAATGGGATAGGGACCTTAGATTGTAAGCTCACTGGGGCAGGGACTGATGGGAATGTGATAGGGACCTTAGATTGTAAGCTCCACTGGGGCAGGGACTGATGGGAATGTGATAGGGGCCTTAGATTGTAAGCTCACTGGGACAGGGGCTGATGGGAATGTGATAGGAACCTTAGATTGTAAGCTACACTGGGGCAGGGGCTGATGGGAATGTGATAGGGACCTTAGATTGTAAGCTCCACTGGGGCAGGGACTGATGGGAATGTGATAGGGACCTTAGATTGTAAGCTCCACTGGGGCAGGGGCTGATGGGAATGTGATAGGGACCTTAGATTGTAAGCTCATTGGGGCAGGGACTGATGGATTTTGTTTTCCCTCAAGTATATTTGTTGGAGCTAAATAGGTGAAGACATTGTGCTGTTAGTGCCAGGTTGTCCTGTCTCTCTACTACCAAAACTGCCAAGAGCTCCCTGGTGTGGCTTATTGCCACCAAGTCATATCCCTGTGTATTAGAGATCTGACTTATCTGGCAATAAATGAAAAAATACCTCAGTACATGATGCTTCGATGCTTAGAGTTCCATGACCTTTATTATAGCACTCAACTTCAGCCTCATGTTTTTATATGGCAATGGAACTCCTTGGTAACCAATAATAACATTACATTATTCCTAAATTATATCACGTCACATGACTCCTCAGTGACTGCTAATATCCTTATCATTTACAGTAGGGGGTACATTATCCCTTATAATACATGAGTGATACTCAGAGTTCCCTGTATAACTCAGCCTGCAGCCTTGTGCCTTTATATGGGCACAGAACCCCTCAGTGACTGCTAATATCCTTATCATTTACAGTAGGGGGTACATTATCCCTTATAATACATGAGTGATACTCAGAGTTCCCTGTATAACTCAGCCTGCAGCCTTGTGCCTTTATATGGGCACAGAACCCCTCAGTGACTGCTAATATCCTTATCATTTACAGCAGGGGGTACATGGAAAACAGTGAAAAACTGGAATGTTAGTCCACATCCCTGGCAGGATACACCCAGTTCTGGCAACTACCCCAATCTCTTTAGACTCTGCGCACTTCCCACTAAAGTCTTGTCCATTCTAAGCCCACAATTCAGCACTGTCCAGTCAGAGTAGGGAGAGTAGGGAGAGCCTTTATACAATATTTATAGAAAATAGACTTTTCAGTACATATTTGAAGAAAAAATAAGATGTCCAAAACAAGTTAGACCCCCCCCCCCATCGAGAATGAGGGCCCCGGTGTACGAGACAGGAAGAGCGCAGTGAAGGTCGCGAGGATATTATGATTTACATCAGTGCAGACATTTATGCCGCTTAGGAAAGTCAGAACTAATATTACTGGAAAGTGATCTCATTAGGGCAATATCAATATTAAATTATCTTATTCAAATATTTTCTCTCTCTCTCTTTTTTCGTTCATCTCCGTGGCCCTTCTGTGTTTGCTGTCTCTCAGGCGTGAGCGTCACCTCATTCCGCTCGGTTCTTTTCTCCAATTTACTGGGAAGGAAGATTTATAACAAAGCCTGTTTTTACATCTGAGACTCATAGTGCACCAGTGTCCATGTAATAACCCACCATAAAAGTAAATTTTACTACAACTGAAGCCCCAGTTTATCTCGGATTGTCCCATTCAATTGGAGAATGACCCTTTGATAGAATCTGGCCTAGACCCTTGGGTGAGAATCCTACGGAGCCCTGAGAACTTATAGGTCTCCTTGGTTTTGGTGCATTACACACATATTAGTGAACAGGGGAAGAACATCTTCTGTGTGGAAGGATCATCCCATTTGGCCAGACATGGTGCAACTATCTATTAGTAGTTATGGGCAAAATGTTTCGCCAGGCATGGATTCGCGGCAGGAAAAATTCGCCCAGCGTCCAAAAATTGTCACCCGCGACAAAAGAATAGCAGCGGGCGACAAAAGAATAGCCACAAGCAACAAAAGAATAGCCACGGGCGACAAAAGAATAGCCTTGCGACCAAAAAATAGCCTTGCGACAAAAAAATAGCCATGGGCGACAAAAGAATAGCCACAGGCGACAAAAGAATAGCCGCGGGCGACAAGAGAATAGCCGTGCGACAAAATAATAGCCGCGGGCGACAAAATAATAGCCGCGGGCGACAAAAGAATAGCCGTGTGACAAAATAATAGCCGCGGGCGACAAAAGAATAGCCTGGCGACCAAAAAATAGCCTTGCGACAAAAAAATAGCCATGGCCGACAATAAAATAGCCACGGGCGACAAGAGAATAGCCGTGTGACAAAATAATAGGCGCGGGCGACAAAAGAATAGCCGCGGGCGACAAAAGAATAGCCTTGCGACAAAAAAATAGCCATGGGCGACAATTTTTATTGCAAGCGACATTTTTGCTGTTTCACAAATCTTTTGAAAGATCCGCAAATTTTTTTGGCTTAGCGAAACGGGACAGATTCACTCATCACTATTTATTAGCAAGATGCCAAAATGATACCGATTGTAAGGGGTAGAAGGGGCAGTTGTATGATTCCCTTCTGTTACCACCGCTGCTGGCCAGTAGAATTAATATTTTTATAGAGACCTACATTGTTTAGTGGTAGAGTTTTCCTTTTGCGCCACTCTCTCTTTCATTTACACCTATAAGAAATATGAAAATAAAAAGCTGAGACCAATGATAATTAATAAATGGATTGGCGTGCTGGGTTTGCACAGAATAGATTGCATTATTTGGGGCAAGCAGCACTCACACTTCTAGACATGTTAGCCCGACGTGTGATTCCTGCCTTCCGTAACAAATGTCTCTGCCGTACAGTGAGCATACAACTGATATCCAATTACATTATTGATCTCTGACCAACTTCGGTCAGGACTCATTACTCTTTAGAAGACGTATCTCCTGACTGGCTGCTGTTCATGGATCAGAAGAGGTAGCTCAAGTTTGGGGAACAATCCTGGTTACTTTTCCCAAATCCTAGCAGAACTCTGAAGGCTTCAACATATTCATGTCACCGACCTTTTGTTTTCAAGGAGTTGATGCTAAATCATAAGGGGTTATTTACAAATGCACCCACAAGCGCTGGTACTCTAAAATGGACACAGTGAAGAGTAAATATTCATGAAATTCACTTAAGGAGAACAAGACCAAGTCTGGTCAGCCTATTCATCAACCTGCTGTGGGAACTCTGGAGCCACCGCCTGGTCCGTGGTTTCTCCAGCATTAAAAGGTATAGTTGTGCATCAGAAGAGACCAGAAGGCACATTGGCAACCAACATGAAGCTACAGAAGCTCCACAATAGTACAGGGGGGGTTGCAGGGCCCTCCGGGGCTCTCCGGGGGCTCCCTCCCCAGTCCACGTCCCCTGACCCCCCCCCCACAGGGGCCCCCCTAACCCCCCTCCCCCACAGGGTCCAGGTGAGGAACAGTCGGGTAGCGGGAGCGACGGCAATTGTCGGGGCCCACTAGGACTGGGGCCCACTGGGATTTTTCCCCAGTCCGACCCTGGGGCTAAGGTTCAGTCCCTTTTATGGTACTTTCATCCAAACACAATCCCGCAGCTCCACATGGTTGTCAACGTGCCATCCTGCCTCTACTGATGCATGGTACACAACTCTATTGATTGATGCTGGAGAACCGTGGAGCTACTGTCACTGTGGACCTGTTGGTAGCTCCAGGATTCCAACTGTGGCTGGTGTCGGGAGGCCCACTTGACTTGCAGCCATTGACTTGAATTCAAACATCATTTGTCGAGTGACTCTGCTGACACTGCTGCCTATATTGATATAAGCTTTTAATATTATATATTTAAGGTTTAAAGGAGAAGGAAAGTCATTTTGGCATTTTACTGCCAATAGATTCGCCACATTAGTGCCACCTAGATCAATATATTTATTCTGCAGAAAACTTTACCATACCTAAGTAAAGAGCCCTAGATACTTTCTCTGTTTGTTTAAGATTGCAGCTGCCATTTTAGCTTGGTCTTCATAGCTTCCTGCTGCAGCTCTAGCCATTGGTAGCTCAGATTACACATTCCTAAGGGAATGGGGGGGAGTGAGTTTTATGAATTCTTATGGGAGGGGGAACAGGAGAGAGGAGAGAGCTGCAGACTCTGGCCCCGGGAACAAAGGATTTTTCTGAGAGAGGAAGCTCAGATTACGCATTCCTAAGGGAATGGGGGGGGAGTGAGCTTTATGAATTCTTATAGGAGGGGGAATAGGAGAGGGGAGAGAGGAGAGAGCTGTGAAGACTCTGGCCCCAGGAATTAAGGATTTTTCTGAGAGGAACATATTTACAAGAAATCCTGTGTTACTCTGTGAGTGCTTATGGCTGTATTTACATAGGCATTTCTGATAAAAGCTTACTGAGTTTTTACCTTTCCTTCTCCTGATCATTGGAAATGACCCCTATACATGTGTAGGATGTTTCCTGTAATTAACAAGGGCACATTAAACATATTTTCTTTCACTATGCAAAAAGCCGTTTTTAGGTGGAGTTCCTCTTTAAAAACAAATAAATGGAACACAACTCTTAACAATATAAAGAAAAATAATATGCTCGCCGGTGGCCCTGCCGTATAGAACCCTCCTATGAACTGTATGTCAACAGCTTTATATTCTGCTGACTGATAAATTCATTAAAAATGAATAGAGACAGGAATGAGCTTCCTTAATGGCCGGGCCACAGTAACGCGGCTGGAGGTTGCCCGGTGTTACCTGATCATTCCATGGTTTTCTTCCTCCTCTGTATGCAGGACATCTGCTGCTTCTGTCAGCCATGTTCCTAATTGCTGCCTTCCAATAGAAAGCAATGGGGGCAGAGAAACAGCTCATTTACGCCTGGACAATACAGAGACATGTGTAGCTGCAAACAGTGTGTGTTACGTTGTTAAAAGATTTATTTGCAACTAAGCTCATCCGCAGTGGCATCCAGGGCCAGCGACCATTACTTATTCATTTTTTAAAGGGGAAATATACTGCATCGCTCTGTCTGCAGCCTGTGGATCTCTGGGTTGTTAACAACAAGGAACTCGCATAAGGGATTTATGTTGTGTGCTTCAATCTTCTCCCACCAACGCTGTTTAAATATTGATTGGTTCAAACGGTATTGTATTCTCTCTAAATAGCTTGGATAGGAATGGCTCAGGCCTGAAGGGCCATTATACTCTAAAAATCCTGCTCTGTTGTGCTTTTGTCTGTGCAGGGTATGAGCAATCTTAGGAGGCTGTTCCTGCTGAATTGTGCTTAGTACAGGGGAATCCCTATGCTGCCATAGTTTTATGGTATCCCTCTGTACAGGCTATGAGCAAACTTAGGGGGCTGTTCCTGCTGAATTGTGCTTAGTACAGGGGAATCCCTATGCTGCCATAGTCTTATGGTATCTCTCTGTACAGGCTATGAGCAAACTTAGGGGGCTGTTCCTGCTGAATTGTGCTTAGTACAGGGGAATCCCTATGCTGCCATAGTTTTATGGTATCTCTCTGTACAGGCTATGAGCAAACTTAGGGGGCTGTTCCTGCTGAATTGTGCTTAGTACAGGGGAATCCCTATGCTGCCATAGTCTTATGGTATCTCTCTGTACAGGCTATGAGCAAACTTATGGGGCTGTTTCTGCTGAATTGTGCTTAGTACAAGGGAATCCCTATGCTGCCATAGTTTTATGGTATCTCTCTGTACAGGCTATGAGCAAACTTAGGGGGCTGTTCCTGCTGAATTGTGCTTAGTACAGGGGAATCCTTATGCTGCCATAGTTTTATGGTATCTCTCTGTACAGGCTATGAGCAAACTTAGGGGGCTGTTTCTGCTGAATTGTGCTTAGTACAGGGGAATCCCTATGCTGCCATAGTTTTATGGTATCTCTCTGTACAGGCTATGAGCAAACTTAGGGGGCTGTTCCTGCTGAATTGTGCTTAGTACAGGTGAATCCCTATGCTGCCATAGTTTTATGGTATCTCTCTGTACAGGCTATGAGCAAACTTAGGGGGCTGTTCCTGCTGAATTGTGCTTAGTACAGGGGAACAACTATGTTGGCATAGCTTTATGGTATCTGTACAGCCTAGAAACTGCAGAGTCAATAGTTATGTAATGCTTGGGGGTGGTATATGGTGTGAATACCTTGGGGGTGGTATATGGGATGAAAGTACCATAAAAGGGACTGAACTTTAGCCCCAGGGTTGGACTGGGCCACCGGGACACTTGGAAAAATCCCGGTGGGCCCCAGTCCTAGTGGGCGGCCCAGACCTGACAATTGTCGGCGCTCCCACTACCCGACTGTTCCTCACCTGGACCCTGCGGGGTGGGTTAGGGGACGTGGCTGGCAGGGCGGATTGTTTCGCGAAATGGATAACAAAAAGTTCCATGGAAAAATTTGCTGTGCATCCAAAAATTGTTGCGGGCGTCAAAAGAATAGTCGCAGGCGTCAAAATAAATAGTCACACGTCAAAAGAATAGTCGCAGGCGTCAAAATAAATAGTCACACGTCAAAAGAATAGTCGCGGGCGACAAAATAAATAGTCACACGTCAAAAGAATGCGGGCGACAAATTTTTGTTACGCGTGTCATTTTCGCCGCTTCGCGAATTTTTCACCGTTTCGCTAATCTTTTGAAAGATTCGCAAGTTTTCCAGCGAAGCGAAACAGGACAGATTCGCTCATCACTACTGTTCATCCAAATGCAAGTATTGTAGCCATAAAGCTAACAGCATGATATAGAAGCAGAATCTTATACGTTACAACATCAACTACAGAGAAACAGCTGCTGCAAATATTGACTGAACTGTGGCGCGCTGATAACGGGAATAGGACAGGGCTGGTAGAACACAAAGCCAACCAAGGGATTCCCCTATGATAATATTTGCTTTCATGTTGCTGTCCCTGCGATAGATCAGCCTTTCCTTCTAATTTACACTGTTTGCTATCTATTCTATGGCCCCCCCATGGCACAAAGTGCAACACAAATTCTTTGTTTGCCTCGTCTGTTTACAGTACATAGGGGAGACTAATCCCCGCACCAAATCAACAGGATAGAAAGTTCATTTTTTCTCTATTTTTCCAACTCTGTGCTTTTTCTTTTAATTTAATTCTGATTTCAGTTGCATTTTGATGCTAATTATCAAGTGCCAACAGGTTGCCCACAAAAGCAAAGCCGGCTGTTTATTCTTGACTTTGTTTTTTTCCAGCGCTGAGAGATCTTTGTTATTGTCATCTGCAGCTTATTATTCATCGTGTGCTTTAACATTCCGACATGATATGAAATAAATAGAAGCCATAAATATACAGAATCAGTGATCATACTGTGGAAGCATCTTCATGTTTTTGGTTTGGGGTGGGGGTGGCCCCTTTTTCAATATGGGCTCAGTGAATACGGCTTGGGCTAAACATACTTTTGGCTTGCACTAAACAGAGCAAAAACTGGAATTAAAACCACTTTCACTTACCATCTTTCTTGTTCTGCCCTGTCAGTCTGAGAGCGATGGAATATAGTAAAGCAACTACTTTGGCATCAGGTCTCATGTTTACAAGCCAGACTGTAACCCTAAACTTAAGGTAAGGTTTGGCCAGGTTTAAGTTTTATGAGAAGCCAATTCTAGGGGTTTTTGTTGATAACAAGTTGTCTAATTCCAGGCAGTGTCATTCTGTGGCTACTAAAGCAAATAAAGTGCTGTCTTGTATAAAAAGGGCATTGACTCAAGGGATGAAAACATCATTTTGCCCCTTTATAGGTCCCTGGTAAGGCCTCACCTTGAGTATGGGGGGCAGTTTTGGGCTCCAGTCCTTAAGAAGGATATTAATGAGCTGGAGAGAGTGCAGAGACTGCAACTAAACTGGTAAAGGGGATGGAAGGGTTAAACTATGAGGTTAGACTGTCAGGGTTGGGGTTGTTTTCTCTGGAAAAGAGGGGCTTGCGAGGGGACATGATTACTCTGTACAAGTACATTAGAGGGGATTATAGGCAGATGGGGATGTTCTTTTTTCCCATAAAAACAATCAACGCACCAGAGGCCCCCCCTATAGATTAGAGGAACAGAGCTTCCATTTGAAGCAGTGTAGGGGGTTCCTCACGGTGAGGGCAGTGAGGTTGGGGAATGCCCTTCCTAGTGATGGGGTAATGGCAGATTCTGTTAATGCCTATAAGAGGGGCCTGGATGAGTTCTTGAACAAGCAGAATATCCAAGGCTATTGTGATACTAATACCTACAGTTAGTATTAGTGGTTGTATATATAGTTTATGTATGTGAGTGTATAGATTGAAGTGAAGTTCGCTTCAGTCTGCTTAAGCAAATTTCTGCCACTCTCCATTCATTTCTATGGTATTTGTAAAGTCATATCTATCAAAGGGTGAACTTTAACTTTCACTCATTAATAAATACACTTTTAAAAGGCCCATAGAAATACATGGAGACTGGCGGCATTTCACTCAACATTTGGACTGTTAGGAGCTCTAACTTCACTTTTTGATAAATATACCCCTTGGAGAGCACACAAACCATGGCAGATAGTGCCCTGCTCATAATTGAAATCAAGTTCCCAGACCAGCAAGGAAGCAGTTAACCACTATCATGTCACGTGGCAATGTGATCTGGTTAATAGTAAGTGAACTCCCCCTTTCCCATTCTTCAGAATGGTGCTGGATCAGCAGGTTCAGACACAGTAAGGTCTAAACATGGAAAGGATATCTGACTATGAGAAATTCATATTTAATATGTGCCCAACATGGTAGTGCTGACGTACAACTATAGGATACGATATCTGGAAACCAATCCTCCACATTCAATTCCCCACAGTATTATTTAAAAGAGCAAATCATTTTCGTGTCAGTCAGTATACGATAGCTGCCCTTTCAATTTAAGGTTGATTATTGCATTACAGAAGTCCCCATGACCCATAATGGATCCCAAACCACTATTTTTGACTTGGGACCTTTTTACATTTATTAGTTTAGATCAGGGCCCAGCCAAGAAGACAAACACTCGCTAGAACACCATTCATAGGTTTTAATTTAGAAGCAGTAAAGTTGTACGGCCACCTTAAGGCTCTGCTGGGATTCATACCAGAAAGGTCTCAGTTACATCTGTTTGGTCCTAACCACTGGGCCTGAAGGGCTACCAAAGTTTTTTATGCTGAATTTGGTCTTTTCACCTGCCATTCCCATTGTGCCCCAGCCTTATTAAGTCTTTAGGGTCAGCCAATCATAACTGGGTGCAATTTATTTAAACACCTCTCCTGCACCATTTACTGACCTGATCATTGCTGTTAAGGGTTGTCCCTGGCTCTTGCTTCTCCTGTGCCCTTTTGCCTGTGGAACAAGTTTCTCTTTCTACCTCTGGCCACTTTGTCCCACTCCAGTATGTCCTGTTTCTCCTCCTACTCCATCCAGCTCCAGTCTGTGCTGCTTCTCCACCTATTTTGTCCTGCTCCTGGATGTCCTGCTTTTCCTGCTCCATCCCATCTCTGTCTGTCCTGCTTCTCCACCCTCTCTAGTCTGTCTTCCTTTTCTACCCATTCCAGTCTGTCCTGCTTCTCCTCAGACTTTGTCCAGCTCCAGTCTGTACTGCTTCTCTGCCCACTCCATCCAACTATCTGTCTGTCCCGCTTCTGCTCTTGCCCTGTCCTGCTCCTGTTTATCCCGCTTCTCAGCCTGGCCCAGTTTGCCCTGCTTCTATGGAGACTCCAGCCTGTGCTAATTGTCTGTCTGCTCCTATGTGTTCCAGTCCAGTTCCTGATCTTCAGACTCTCCACCATGTCTAGTCCTTTATTGTTCCTTGTTGGCCTCAAACTGCTCCTTACCTGAAGGACTTACCACCCTCCCAACAGCGTATTAGGGACTTTTCCATTTGTAAACCCATACAGAGTCCTAGTATCTTTTACCCATCTGGGAATTCATATAGACTAAAGGAGAACTTTCACGGGAGAAGATAAAATGGCATCACCCAGCCAATGAGTTTTCTTTCTGGAAATCCAACTAATGCTCTTCAGTATGGAATACAGTTTATACTGTTTGGATCTATATGATCTATATTTAAAGCCAGACTTTTTCATCTTAGAAATCAAGATGAAGCACCAGGTTTTTATTTTATTTATGAGCATTTTGACCCTTTTTTCCCTTTATAATGACATACAAATCAATGAACATGTGCAGGACTTCAAAGGGAATATTCCATGCGGGTGATGGTAGCAATGTTGAGATATTTAAGGGAATGCCAGCAATGGCAACACATTAATTTAGAATACACCATTTCATTCTTCTGGAATCTGTTTTTTGTAGCTGTAACAATTCAATGAATAGAGCAGATTATAGAGAAAGAGACAACACAAAGACAGGAGGAATAAGGGATATAAAAGCATTTAAGGCTGTGGGTGACTCTATGGAATAAAAGTCCAAGGAAATAGCAAGGCTGGTAACAGCTTCTTTAAAATGCAGGGCACATTGTCCAACCATTCACTAATATCTTTATGAAAAATTCTAAGCTCCTTTCGATTCTTCCTTCCCTATCCTCTCCCTTATGAAAGAGATTCCTGTTTAGCTTGCAGTAAGAACTTGAGCCGGCGTCTAAGTCTGAAGATCAATCCACATATCAGAGGGAACATTGTCTCAAGCAAAAAAAAAAAAAAGTCTATGTATAAACACATCACAGAGGGCTTGGGTAGAACTGCAAAGAGCAGAGAAAGCTCCCATCAGAGTCGCTTGAGATTCCACATCTGTCGCATATTCTCTTTCCCACCCTCGTGGCTTATTCTGCTGGGAAAACAAATACATAAATGGAAAACTTGATTTTCGAAGCATTTCTAAGACCCGAGTGGCAAGAAACTGGTAGAGCCTTCATGTGAACTTTGCAGAGGAGTGCGGCATTCAACTGAGAGTTTGGCACTCTGTAATGTTTAATGAGACGCGTGGAGAGAATACAAACATGCTCTGCAAAGAGACTGCATAGGTGTCTCCTTTGGCTTAAATGATGCCTTGCAAAGATGATGCTTCAAGGAGGTAATAATAGATCAACAACTGTACAAGTGAAGGATGTTACGTTTGAGGTTTAACTACTAGGAAAAACTGGGGATGCGACTGCATAGAAGCCTGCTACTCCATTGGGACCAACCAGGAGGCTATGAGGTTAGACTGTCAGGGTTGGGGTTGTTTTCTTGCGAGGCACTTGCGAGGGGACATGATTACTCTGTACAAGTACATTAGAGGGGATTATTGGCAGATGGGGGGGGCGGTTTTCCCATAAAAACAATCAACGCACCAGAGGCCCCCCCTTTAGATTAGAGGAACGGAGCTTCCATTTGAAGCAGCGTAGGGGGTTCATCACGGTGAGGGCAATGAGGTTGGGGAATGCCCTTCCTAGTGATGCTGTAATGGCAGATTCTGTTAGTGCCTATAAGAGGGGCCTGGATGAGTTCTTGAACAATCAGAATACCCAAGGCTATTGTGATACTAATACCTACAGTTAGTATTAGTGTTTGTATATATAGTTTATGTATGTGAGTGTATAGATTGGTAAGTATAGGGTGTGGGTGCAGGGTTTACTTGGAAGGGTTGAACTTGATGGTCTTTTTTCAACCCTATGTAACCATGTAACTGCATTCAGTGATTACTCCTGTGGTAGGCCCACAGAGTAATTTTAGTCCCAGGGCTTTTAAGCCTTTAGTTTAAAACGAGCATAAAGATACAGTTTACTGGGTGATATTAGTAGGGTTGCCACCTGTCCAGTCTTGACCCAGACACCCCAGTTTTTGTAAGTGCTGTCCAGGTCAAAACTGTCAGTCTGGTTTTCTAAATTAGGAAATCTCCTTGATTGATCACAATGTCATGGCTCCACCCCTGTTATGTCACAGCCCCACCCCCAATGTTCCCCTCCCCTTGATGTTACTCACCCACCCTCTGCCTGCAGTATGAGCAGGAGCAGAAGAAAGGTGGCAACACTACATATTAGGCTAATAGGCCAGTGATAGCCACTGATCTAGACCCACTTAACAGGGACAGTCCTTCAGTTTTGAAATCAAAGCTCTCAACCCTACTACTGACCCTAGAAATCCATGTATGGGAGTCAGAATATCTGCTCCCATGCTCCAAACACATACAAGGTCTCCAGATGCTAGGGGGTGGTATAAAAAGTAGATGGTTGGCTCTATTGTGACAGGGACAGATGAGTCAAGTCTATAAAGAGCTTCAACACAGGTCATAGCTATATAAATAAAGGACAAGGGCGAGGGACAAGTAAAGAGAGAGAGAGAGCAGTACAAGTTTATTCTTGTATTTGATTATGATTGATCCAACTCTATAGAAATGTATTGACTTAGCCTCACTGCATTACCCATGTACGTTCAGCCTACAGCCTCCATGATATTTATTGACCATTCCATTCTTATAAGTTAACCTTCCATGCTCCATGGTCTGTAAAAGTCAATTCTGTCTCACAGTTTATTAATGGTTTCTGCCACCAGAAATGATTGTGTTTATGAATTAGCAATACATACATCACCCCCATGGTGTTGGGGTTCTCCTGTGAGATGTTTCCATCTTCAATATTCCTTGCAAACCATCCATCTAGAATGCAATTCAGCACGTTATACCGTATGGCAATGCTTTAGATTAGAGACTTAGTATGTTGAGCATGAATCTAGGAGACAGGAATGCTCAGTAAAAGGTAGGTGGTTAGGGGGAAACCTAAGGTTAATTAAAAACACTGAAGATTCATCTAAATGTACATTTTTATTTATCCTGATTGACTTTTCGGCTGGTTGTTTGTACAGGTAATTTCATGGTGGCTAACAGTCAGGCCTGGGAGAATTGAGGTCACTTTCGCAGACGCACATTCACTGAGGCTTAACAATATGATGACAAAGTCATTTTCTTTCCAGATAACAACAAGATGAAGTTAACCGCCGGGGAGCTAATTGGAAGCAGAAGGAGATCTTGGACAACACTTTAATAAGAAGAATATATTACTGAATGGGGCTAAATGGGGGGGTGGGAGATTTCGAAAGGTTGTTGTGGATCGATCTTGGGATTTTTTGAAAATAACAAATCTAACAGATCTAGGAAAGGTTTGGTTAGATCAATGTTGGTTTGACTGATTCAAGAAAAAAAAGGGGGGGGCCCATAGACATGTGTGGAAGTGCCCGTGATAGAACCAGGGACTTGGTTTGATGGCCATAGCACCTTCAGGTTGAACCACTGGAGGCCTCATACCTTTGTCAGAGTTAATGACTCTTTCCCTGGCACCACTTACGGCCCTGCTGCAACCAGTAGCCCGATTAGGAGGCTATTTATGTCTATTATCAACCTTTACCTGGATCATTAGCCTTTCTGCAGCTCCTAGTTTTTTGTTCCAGAGATCCTGAATTTTCTTGATGTCCTTGCTTCTGGAGTCCTGTGAGTAAGTTCCTGCCCTGCCCTTGTCTGTTTCTGCCCCCTGGCCTGGTATTTGGATTCAGCTTTTTCGCCACCTGTATTTGGACTTTGTATTACTGTCTGCTCCTTATATACATTTCTGCTAAGGTGGTTGCAGTTCAGTTTTTCATCTGATGTTTCTCTGGTCACTTCTAAGCAGAGCAACATCACAAGACATTCCTTTTCCTAAAAAATGAATTTTCGGCTGAACAGAAGGTGGCGCTGTTGCAGTTGAATTATTTACATTTGTCGTTTAAAAACTGGTAATCTCCTGATGAAGGATATGTATGTATGTATATCTTTATTTATAAAGCGCTACTTATGTACCCAGCGCTGTACAGTAGATAATAATAGATAAATACAACGTATAACAATAAAGGATATTCAGATAATCTTGCTCTGTGTCTCTTGAGACACTTGATTTGATTCTGAGTGTATATCTGGAATGCGTATATACTGTATATAATGGGCCATACAGGAACTTACTAATGTAAAGAAAGGAAACTAGCAAGAGTTCATGCAAGTCAACAAAGAAAAAACATTATCCCATGAATACTTAGTAGAAGCCTATGGGGAAATTTGGAATTGAATGAATAGATACAGTATGTGCACAGTATCTCATTGAACTGATTCCTGGATCCTGGTCCTGGATTCTAATTGGCCACGGGTATAAAATCAGCACTGCCCAGTGGAGCGGATTAAGGTTGGATTAGGGTGCATTAGGGTTGGTGCAAAATATTTTAACCTAAACTATGGGACCCTGTCTGTAGTGGGTACAACACCCTATTTCGGCTTTTACCTGCTTTCTTGGAATTAATTCCTCACTCACCAGTTCCATACGACTGGCCTAACAATAGAAAGAAGAATCTCAGGCCAGTTGTTTTAGAGCATCGGATAAAAGAGTTTTAAAAGCTAACCCCTGAAAACCTAATGTGCCTGATGTGTATTTCAGCTACAAGTTAATGGTTATTAAAGACCAACTTTGATAGACAGGACATAAACAAATTCTTATAGACTAGATTTAAAGGAGAACAAAACCCAAAACCCTAAAAGCAAATATGGCTAGAAATACCATATTTTATATACTGAACTTACTGCAATCACATAAAGGTTCAGCATCTCTATCAAAGTAATGGTCCAGGCCTTCAAAGTTGAGCACAGGAGCTCCCCATCTTGGATTCTGTTAGGAGTGGGGTACTTTTTATTTCTAAATGACACTGTTTACACAGCAAATAATTCCCTCTGCCATTTAACCTTTTATTCTTGTACCAACAAATGTATTTGTAGCTGTAATATTGGTGTGTAGGCGCCATCTCAGTGCATTGTGCCTGAGTCTGAGCTTTCAGCCAGCGCTACACATTAGAACTGCTTTCAGCTAACCTATTGTTTCTCCTACTCCCATGTAACTGGAGGAGTCCCAAGCCGGACTTGGATTTCTTACTATTGAGTGCTATTCTGATACCTACTGGGAGCTGCTATCTTGCTCCCTTCCCATTGTTCTGCTGATCGGCTGCTGGGGGTGGGGGGGATATCACTCCAACTTGCAGCGCAGCAGTAAAGTGTGACTGAGTCTGAGCTTTCAGACAGCGCTACACATTAGAACTGCTTTCAGCTAACCTATTGTTTCTCCTACTCCCATGTAACTGGAGGAGTCCCAAGCCGGACTTGGATTTCTTACTATTGAGTGCTATTCTGATACCTACTGGGAGCTGCTATCTTGCTCCTTTCCCATTGTTCTGCTGATCGGCTGCTGGGGGGGAGGGGGATATCACTCCAACTTGCAGCGCAGCAGTAAAGTGTGACTGAGTCTGAGCTTTCAGCCAGCGCTACCCATTAGAACTGCTGTCAGCTAACCTATTGTTTCTCCTACTCCCATGTAACTGGAGGAGTCCCAAGCCGGACTTGGATTTCTTACTATTAAGTGCTATTCTGATACCTACTGGGAGCTGCTATCTTGCTCCCTTCCCATTGTTCTGCTGATCGGCTGCTGGGGGGGAGGGGGATATCACTCCAACTTGCAGCGCAGCAGTAAAGTGTGCCTGATGTTTCTACTTCCCCTTAGTACTTCAGAAAGGATATCACTACCAGTTTCCCCAGTAAAAGTAACAGCAGTATCACTTTAAGTAACCAGGTCCCCATGTTTTTATTAAAAAACCTACAGAAGGGCTCTGCCGAATAAAGTTACTTTGTTGGCTAGTTTGATTTCTTTTGAGAAAATAAAGTACAAAAGTAAAAATCCCTTACTATTGAAAGCAAAATGGTGGGCATTTTCAGGTAAGTGCGCATTTGAAAAGAAAGCCGACGACAAAAAGACTCTGCAAAATATTGCCGAGTGGTTCCGTATGGATCGGCTCCTAAATGTTTGCTCTGCGCTTCTGTTCTCCTTGGTGGCTGACGTGGAGGTCTCAGAAGAACAATAGCCGGCGAGAAATGGAAGATAAAAAGAACGTGGGAGACCTCCATTTGCACATTTGTACCAATCATCTTTTTTTTTTATCTGTTCCTTCTCAGGAAATTGTCTCGCTCAGTAGCGCGAGTGCAGCCAAAGAATTAAGAGACGCTGAAAGCAAAGTGTAAGATAAAAGCTCAGGAAAACAAGAAGAAAAAAAGTCCATAATCAAAGTGAGTCTCTGTATGTGTGACTTTGTATTTCTTTGTATTTCTTTTTTAAAGGAAAACTAAACCCTAAAAATGAATATGGCTAGAAATGCCATGTTTTATATAGTAAAGTTACTGCACCAGCCAAGAGGTTCCACAGCTCTATAGCAATCATGATCCAGGCCTTCCAACTTGTGCACAGCAGCTCCCCATCTTGGACCTTGTTCGACCATCTTTTGTGTGTCAGTGGCACTGCACATGCTCAGTGTGCTCTGGGCTGCTGTTTGGAAACTAAGCTTGGAGGTCACCAAAAATCCTCAAGCAGAAGATGGGGAGCTACTAGAGGCATCTTCAGAGGCACCGATCTTCCCTGCTAAAGGGCTGTGGTCACCTTGGCCTGGTACAGAAGCCCAACTTATTTGTGTTAGTTCTCCTTTAAAGTAAAAAATAAAACCCACAAACCAAAGTACTTTAAAATAGCTCAGAGGGCTCTTCTAAGAACGTTTGCCGCCAGCATTTATTATTTGTTTTTTTCTAGTTTTTTTCAAGATAATGAATTTGAAACAACGGCGCCCCCTGTTGTTCATTGTGGATGAACAGCTGAAGTCGGCTGAGAAGTCATTTGTTCTTGTGATGTTGCTTTGCTTAGAAAATGAAATTAGCGAGCAGGGAAGAGTAGTGATGAGTGAATCTGTCCCGTTTCGCCATAAGATTTGCGAAACGGCGAAAAATTCACAAAGTGCATTTGTCATGGGATTTTTTTTGTCGCCCGTGTCTTTTTTGTCACCCCCGTCTATTTTTTGTTGCCCGCGTCCATTTTTTTGTCGCCTGCACTATTTGACACGACTACACCCAAGTTTGTCACAACCACGCCCAATTTTGTCGCGACCACGCCCAACTGCGCCACGACCGCGCCTTTTTTTACGTGCCCACGGCCTTTTTCCGTGACCACGCCCCTTTCCCCCGCGACCATGCCCCTTTTTGCGTGACTGTGCCCGATTTGAAGCGACCACGACCAATTTGACTATGGCAGAATGGGAAATGCGGAAATTCGCTGTGTATCCATGCCTGGCGAAAAAATTTTCTCATCACTAGGGAAGAGTCATCTGCGGTATCTCTGGTCAGTTCTAAGCAGATTAACATCACAAGGCTTTACTTTTCCTTCTCAGCATTTAACTAGAAGTGCAGAAACTTTAACACGCCCTCTCCCCACTGCTCCATATGGGGGCGCCCTATTCTCAGGGCTTCTTTGTACTTCAGGCAGCAGGCACTTTGGGCCTGATGAGCAATTGGCACCACTATAACCTGGGGTACATTTTAGTATTATTGAATATTTTCAGCCAATGAGGGTAGATAATAGACATAATCATGATTTGGTTTAGTCCTGGGAAGATACAAGCTGAATAAAATAACATTCCAAGCAACAAAAAAACCAAGTGACCTTAATATGTGCCCATTACTTTAAATAGCCCTGCTTGTAATGCGTATCAAAGAACCGGCTCTTCATTAGAAAAACATCCTTTCTGCAAAAACATCATGAACTACATTTGGGTTGGAAGATTTTATTTCACACATAACAATATTAGACATCAAATGTACCGTAAGAGTATCAGAGCCCTAGGTCCCGACTTTACTAAGCATAAAATGATAACATTTAGTTCAGACGGCTAATGCTAGCGCCAGCCCAGACGGAATAATCCT
This sequence comes from Xenopus tropicalis, assembly GCF_000004195.4. Classification (NCBI taxonomy): domain Eukaryota; kingdom Metazoa; phylum Chordata; class Amphibia; order Anura; family Pipidae; genus Xenopus; species Xenopus tropicalis. Next base: position 15,168,055 of record NC_030682.2, on the reverse strand, counting down.
GCAGCAAAATGGTAGGAAACAAACCCGTTGCACAAACTGTAGATTTTATTCCACCACTTTATTAAGTTATTTAAGGTCAAGTCCTCCTTCATGTACAAGAACACGCAGGCTTCCCTTGCTATGTCAGTATGGGGAAAATCATTAGCCAATTAGTATGCAAAGTTTATTACAGTTCCATTGGTGCAAATAGGTCCAGCCAATCAGATTCAAAGCTCATTATTAGATTCAACTCCATACTAGAGATACAATGGGATTTTAATGACCTAAGTTATGAACCCAACTTTTATCATTATACAGTATGTTATCCTTGCCCTAACGAACAAATGTGCACCTATTACTTATGTTACGGTGATTTACTTCTTAGCACTTCTGCCTTACAGTGCTGGGGTACTTAGTTCGATTCCAGCCAGGGCACTATATGTAGGGAGTTTGTATGTTCTTCTGTATCTGGGTGGGTTTCCCTTACTTCAAAGTAAATGGGCCTCTGATGAAACTGAACCCTAGTTTGTGTGTGACTGTGGTGAGGACCACTGAGTGTAAGCTCCACTGGGACAAGGACTGATGGGAATTATATAGAATGGGCCTGATTCACTAAAGGGCGATAAAACGTGCGCTATTTTTATTGTGCGCTAAAAATTTTACCGCGGCTTAATTTTGGCGATTTTTCGCACGATTCACTATAAGCATACTCGCGCTTTTTTACGTGCGATATTGCATGCGTTATTTAACTCGCGAAAGGCTATTTCAATGCGGTATTTGCCGGTACATGCGCTAAATATGCGAATAATCGCCGCATATGAATGGTAGCATAGAAATAGTGTATAAAAATTGTCGCCGCATATAAATGGTGTATATAAATATTAGCCACATATAAATGGTGTATATAAATATTAGCCACATATAAATGGTAGCATATAAATGGTAGCATATAAATAGTAGCTTATAAATAGTAGCCACTAGTGATGAGCAAATGTGTTCTGGTTTCTTTAGTGAAAAATTAGCAAATCTTTCGAAAGATCCACGAAACGGCAAAAATGTTGTGCGGGCAAAAAAATTGTTGCTGTGACTATTATTTTTTGACACTTGTATCAATTTTTGCATGTGCGGTGAATTTTTGCGTGGCAAATTTTTTCATGCGTTTTGCCATTGGCAGATTGTTTTGAGAAACGCATGAAAAAATCCGCCACAAAAAAAATTCAACGCACGTCCAAAACTTCGCTACGAATCCATGCCTGGCGAAACATTTCATCACTTGTAGCCAAATAGAAATAGTCGCGCAAATGAACGCACGCCATGTTAGCCATACACGCCAATACTTGCAGAAAATTACTGTATTAAAAATGAACATTTCGCTGCAAACTGGCGGCTGCGACACTCTAGGGGAAACACAGACTTGAATAAATAACACTGTAAGTCCATATTTTATTGCAAAAAATCATTTACTGTACTTTTGTATAATTTTTCGCCTGCCTGTAGTAGGTGTTAATTTTCGCATAGCCGAATGCGATATTTAGCGCGCAAAAGTTACAGTGAATCATGCGATCATATTCTTTTCCGCGCGGAAATTAACGCGAAACGGTAAAACTAGTGCGAGAAATACCGCATGCGAAAATGGCGATTTTTCGCACGCGATAATACTATGGTGAATCGCGCGCAAATTATTTTGCGTTTTTTAACGCGAAAAAGCGTGCGATAATTTTTATCGCCCTTTAGTGAATCAGGCCCAATATCTGTAAAGAGCTGCTTAATATGTTTGTGCTATATAACTAAAGGTTTCAAGCTTATTTGTAACTCACTTGCTTCATTTCTAATGGCTTTATCTGCAGTGAGGTTGGTTACCAGACAACAGCCGAGATACTGGCATGGCTGGACAGGCAGAAGGTTGAAACTCCTGCCAAGCTTAGCCAATACTTGAGTGGCACAGTTTTTTGCCATGAATGGTTGGTGACCAGAAGAAAATTAACTGGAAGTGGAAGCAGAAGGTCAAGAAGAAGAGGGGAATATATTGGTAACAAGGGCAGAAAAAAATAAAGGATATTATTAGGGGAGAGAAGGGATTTTGAAAAGTAAAGAGAAATAAGAAGTGAATGGACTTGTAGGAGAGAAAGGAGTGGAGCACAAAATATTGGAAGATACAACAGGAAAGAATAACAAAAGAACAGGTTAGAAAAGGTTAGAGGATCAGAGGAATGGGAAAGGGAGGAGAAAAGGAAGAATAGGGATTTAGCCAAAGGTAAATGGGAGAAAAGCAATTATAGAAAGGAGAGAGAAAAATAGAAAAAGAAAAGGAAAAGATAAAACAACAAGACTTTTGGAAAGAAGTGAAAAGTATGGATAGGAAAGCACATTCATGGAAATAACAGTTGAAAAAGAAAAATAAAAAATAGTTAATGGATAAATGGAAGGAGAAAAGGACAGAAGGAGCAGAGGTGAAAAAAGCAAAAAGTGGTGAGGTCTGCCCACCTTAAACTTAGTGGGACTAAGTTACAAAATTCGTGAAACCGCAGAAAAATTTGTGTTTGTTGCATGACTTTTTTGATGCGACACGGCTGTGCCCATTTCTTCCGCAGTGAATTTTCACAGAAATTTTGTGAAATAATTCATCAATGGTGAAATGCAGAAATTCTCTGCGAATTCATGCCTGGTGAAAAACTTCATCTATTACTAATCTTAACCTTGTTATAGGGTAAGGGGGGATTGCTGAGCACATTTTGGGTAAAAAAAACAGTTTGAATCAAGTTTGTTGCTTGACCAAATGTCACTTTTTTAAGGCCAACTACATGTTGCACAATTTTACTTCCTGGGGAGGGAAGATGATGAAGATGTGTATTGCTCGGATAGAGCCTCCAAGCAGCGGCCATGACAGTAGAGGGACATCCTCCCAACAGATTCCGGCACAGCGGGTCTGCAGCAAGTCTTATATAAATGTTAAGGGGGTAACTTTGGGCATTTCTTTGCATGTGTTGGTATCACTTAACACTGCCAGTTAGAAGCAGTAAAGCATTTATCAGGGGGGTTAAAGAGATAAAAAGAGATGTGAGGTCAGTAGAAAAGTTTGGCTGTGAATCACGGCTCATTTAGTGCAGTTGTGGTGGAAGCTGCTGTGTTCCCAGAAAGCTGAATCGATATATGTTCCTAAGGAGTTCGCCTAACTGAGATTTAGATCCAGAAACTGATTCAGAATGAATGTGTAATTAAAGTGATACTGACAGAGCCAAGCTGGCCAGAGATGATGGGATATTGTCTGCTGACTTGGGCCACTCCAGAAACGATAAAGAGTTTCAAGCATCTGAGAGCTACCATCAGTCAAGATGGCTGGATAGATGGAGAGATCAATAGCAGAATAAGCTGCAACGTCAAGATTATATTATACCTCAAATAAGGGTATTATGGGAAAGAAAGAACTAAAGGTGCCCACACAAGGGCTTATTTTAGCTGCCGATATCAGTCCTTTAGATGGATTTGGCAGTTTATCTGCCCGTGTATGGGCACGAATGATGGGCCTGCTGGACCGACATCTGGTCTGAAATTGGGCAGATCTTGATCAGACAGATTTTATTTTTCTGTTGGATCAGGGACTGGATTGGCTTGCCTATGCCCACCAGGGCCAAACGATCAAATTAGCCCAATATTGCCCACCTGTAGGTAACCTCACCAAGCGAGCGGATCTTACCGTGTATGGACAGCTTTAGGTTGTGGTATAGTTTTCTGCGTTGCTCCCTACGCTTTACACAGGTGGGACAAAGAAGTAGAATCGAGCTACTAGAGATGCTTAAGGAAAACACTAGGCAGGACCACACTGTCAGGCAGAACCTGAATGTCATTCCTGTACCCAAGATATAATAGAGATGGTGCAGCTCTGACAGTTCAGGCCTTTAAATAAGATAAGTAAAGACAAACTGCCCAATGTAGCTTGGGGAGGAGGATGCTAGGGACACTGAGCTAGAAGGCCAGGATTCAACTGGAAAAATACTGAAGGAACAATAGGTAACCAGGGTCTAGATTGGATATTGAATCAACCGATTCAATATATATATGTTCATGACGTCCAAATGTACAGGAGGTTGGAATAAATAAGTAAGGAAGTAACGGGCAAAAAGGATGACCTCTCAGACTGATACCTGGTTGGGGCTTGGCCAGACATCATGTTGGCTGAACTGGGCAAGGATCCTGTGGGCCTCTCCAGATGGTTCTGCTTAAGCCTCTGTGTGGTCTTGACATGGGGCAAACAGTCTGGTCAAATACATTTGCCCTAGTGGCAAAATAGGAGAACCTTACCACAAGGGGCTTGCCTTTCATATATGGTCAGCTTTAAGGAAGGTGGGAGACCTGGCAATGCAGGTCTGGGGGGTGAAATCACATTAAGCTGCACTTCCTCCATCTGTTGTAAACTGGGGGCCATTGGTAATTATAGAGGACACTGAGAACATCAATAAGCACCATTTATGAGGATGTATTTTACAGGTAATCCATAGCTCTTATGTATTAGGTAGATGATAGATAGATAGATAGATAGATAGATAGATAGATAGATAGATAGATAGAGTGACGAAGTGATAGATAGAGCGATGGAGTGATAGATAGATAGATAGATAGATAGATGATAGATAGATAGATAGATAGATAGATAGATAGATAGAGTGATGGAGTGATAGATAGATAGATAGATAGACAGACAGACAGACAGACAGACAGACAGACAGACAGACAGATAGATAGATAGATAGATAGAGCGACGAAGTGATAGATAGAGCGATGGAGTGATAGATAGATAGATAGATAGATAGATGATAGATAGATAGATAGATAGATAGAGTGATGGAGTGATAGATAGATAGATAGACAGACAGACAGACAGACAGATAGATAGATAGATAGAGCGATGGAGTGATAGATAGATAAATAGATAGATAGAGCGATGGAGTGATAGATAGATAGATAGATAGATAGATAGATAGATAGATAGATAGAGCAATGGAGTGATAGATAGATAAATAGATAGATAGAGCGATGGAGTGATAGATAGATAGATAGATAGATAGATAGATAGATAGATAGATAGATAGAGTGATAGAGTGATAGATAGATAGATGGATGGATAGATAGATAAACTGATGGATAGATGGATAGATAGATAGATAGATAGATAGATAGATAGATAGACAGATAGATAGATAGATAGATGATAGATGGATAGATAGATAGATAGATAGATAGATAGATAGATAGATAGGTAGATAGATAGATGATAGATGGATAGATAGATAGATAGATAGATAGGTAGATAGATAGATGATAGATAGATAGATAGGTAGATAGATGATAGATGATAGATGGATAGATAGATAGATAGATAGATAGATAGATAGATGATAGATGGATAGATAGATAGATAGATAGATAGATAGATAGATAGATAGATAGAATGATAGTATAATGCTGTAAAAAGGAACACTCCTGCAGACTGTACTGTATATAAGACTAGAAGATCAAGAAAGCAGTTAAAGTTGATATAATTGTGGGTTCAGTAGTGACAGGGAACAGGCAGCAAGGAAAGTTCTGCATATTAGTTAGTACATGAATGGAACTATCCCAGGTATAGGGAGATCCCCAGGGTTCTGTACAGCTGTACTGTGAGAGGGATATGTTCATTTCTATCTGCGCCCCTCTGAGTTTCCCACATTAATGTGCTTGAGCAAAGGGCGGGTAACTCCAGCAATAATGTCTCTTAATTGCACCACGTGTTGCAGGGAGCCGCTCCTGGGAGTTGAACCATCCCAATGTGCTCTTAGTACTTACTGGGCTGCTTCTTAAAATAGGAAATGTTTTGTTGTTTCTGCACATTAGAAATGCAATGCGAATCCACACAATGTTGTTCTTCCCTAAATACTTTTCTGGGTAATGTAATACATTAAACAGATGCAATGTTTATAATAGTTCTAGTAACCCATAGCAACCAATCAGTCGCTTTACTGCTGGTAACCATTCACAACTGATCTGATTGGTTGCTATTGGTTACTAGGCCGGAAGCAACATTTTCCCCAGTTATTAACTAATTGGTTGATTGGAGTAGTCCCTTATTGCTCCCTTGACTCCCTGCCCTAAAGAAGTTGTATTAGTTAGATAAGGTTAAAGTGTAGCAAACACAGGAACCCTCGAGCTTGTGCTGAGCATAAATGCTGCCTGTTTTATAGAGAAAAAAAACTATGGTTTTTGATATTTTTTGCAAAAAAAATCCCCAACAACAAAATGAACTATTTTCACTTTAGCAGTTTCTGGATCTGCCAAGTCACTTTTTTCAGAGGAGAAGTTAGTAGAATAAATAACTAGTCCACAGATGGCCTCTATATAATAAGCTGCTCCTTATCTCAAACCTGTATAAAGGTTGCAGCTCGGGTCGGACGGGGCCGTCGGGACACAGGGAAAAATCCTGGTGGGCCCCTGGCGCTAATGGGCCCCGGCGGCCCAGACCCAACCATTGCCGGCACTCCCCCTGGCCGACCGTTCCTCCCCGTTCCTCTGCACCCCAATCAGGCAGGAGGGGATATAGGGGGTCAATCAGGCGGGGGGGGGGTCAGTGTGGCTCCTCAATACCATGGGGCAGCTCTTCTTCAGACTTGGTGATGCTCCAGCCAAGAGACAGGGGAAGAAATGTCACAGCTAGGGGAAACCCATGTAGAAGTAAAAGTGCACTCCCCGGTCCCGCTGCGGCTTCTTAGGGGAGGACGTTGGGTAGGAGACCCTGTGGGGGTTAGGGTGGGAGCCCTGGTGGGCCCTGCACCCCCCAGTCTGACCCTGGTTGCAGCTCAGGATTTGGTTATACACAGCTCCATTATCTCCCTTTAAGCATATTAACCTGTTTACAGCAGAAGGGGAGAAGTGATTTCAGGGAAAGATAAACAACATAAACCAATCTGATGGAAAAAGATCACTAGAGAGCATTAGCTCTGTCCATTCATTGGCTGATGGGGCCTAGCATGTATGTGTGCCTTGGCTTGTTTGTGTGCACTGTGAATCCTATGATCCCAGGGGGCGGCCCTTAGTACATAAAATGGCAGTTTCCTATTTAGGATTACCCAATGGCACATACTACTAAACAAGTATATTTATATGAAAATGGTTTATTTAGATGAAGCAGGGTTTTACATATGAGCTGTTTGTGCAATATATTTTTATAGACACTGTTTGGGGGTATAGTTTGCCTTTAACCCCACTACAGGTAGACAGGATGAGTTCCTTAATCCCGCCCACTGTATCCCTCCACCCGCCAGCAGACAGACATCAGGACAAAAGGTCCCCATACACCTTAAGATACGCTTGCTTGTCAATGTCGCCAAGCGAGCGGATCCAGGATAATTTGATCGTTTGGCCCTGGGGCCAAATGATTGAATTAGAACGACGGGTATAGGCAAATTCGGTTCGGGACTGTATCAACGAGCCGGTGCTGTCCCCGATCCGACTAGATTTTTTAACCTGCCCAATCGAGCAGGCCCGTCACTAGTCCCCATACACGGGCCGATTAGCTGCTGAATTGGTCTAAGGGACCCATATCGGCGGCTATGTATGGGGACCTTAATACATGCCTGCTGCTTTGTGAGGGAAAGGAGTCCGACGGACTAAACTAAACTCCTATAGAAACACAGGCGTGACTGTAATTGTCTCTAAACTTCAGTAAATCACTTTCCAAAATGACTCTGTCGGCACCAATATGACTTCCCTTTTCATTTAAAGGAAACAATAGACAAACACAAACATAAAATGTAATTATCATCTCGTTTCATCACATAATTATCTGCAATGCTTTTAATTACTTAAAAAAAAAAAGCTCTTTAGTGCTTAAGGACTTAATTTACTGACTACTTAACAGAAAGCTCTATGTTCTCCCCCTGTGCGGTTAAACTATTACGGTTTCCCTACACCGGGGGGGCAGAGGGGCTCTTATTGTGGTCTAAATGTATTTTGTGGTCACAACCTCATTGCACCCCCAGGTATGAGACCTGTTATCCAGAATGCTCGGGACCTGGGGTTTTCCGCACAAGGGATCTTTCTGTAATTTGGATCTCCATAACTTAAGTCTGCCAAAAATAATTTAAATATTGAATAAACCCAATAGGGCTGTTTTGCCCCCAATAAGGGGTAATTATATCTTAGTTGGGATCAAGTACAGGTACTGTTTTATTATTACAGAGAAAAAGGAATCATTTAACCATTAAATAACCCCAATAGGGCTGTTCTGCCCCCAATAAGGGGTAATTATATCTTAGTTGGGATCAAGTACAGGTACTGTTTTATTATTACAGAGAAAAAGGAATCATTTAACCATTAAATAACCCCAATAGGGCTGTTCTGCCCCCAATAAGGGGTAATTATATCTTAGTTGGGATCAAGTACAGGTACTGTTTTATTATTACAGAGAAAAGGGAATCATTTAACCATTAAATAAACCCAATAGGGCTGTTCTGCCCCCAATAAGGGGTAATTATATCTTAGTTGGGATCAAGTACAGGTACTGTTTTATTATTACAGAGAAAAGGGAATCATTTAACCATTAAATAAACCCAATAGGGCTGTTCTGCCCCCAATAAGGGGTAATTATATCTTAGTTGGGATCAAGTACAGGTACTGATTTATTATTACAGAGAAAAGGGAATCATTTAACCATTAAATAAACCCAATAGGGCTGTTCTGCCCCCAATAAGGGGTAATTATATCTTAGTTGGGATCAAGTACAGGTACTGTTTTATTATTACAGAGAAAAGGGAATCATTTAACCATTAAATAAACCCAATAGGGCTGTTCTGCCCCCAATAAGGGGTAATTATATCTTAGTTGGGATCAAGTACAGGTACTGTTTTATTATTACAGAGAAAAGGGAATCATTTAACCATTAAATAAACCCAATAGGGCTGTTCTGCCCCCAATAAGGGGTAATTATATCTTAGTTGGGATCAAGTACAGGTACTGATTTATTATTACAGAGAAAAGGGAATCATTTAACCATTAAATAAACCCAATAGGGCTGTTCTGCCCCAATAAGGGGTAATTATATCTTAGTTGGGATCAAGTATAGGTACTGTTTTATTATTACAGAGAAAAGGGAATCATTTAACCATTAAATAAACCCAATAGGGCTGTTCTGCCCCCAATAAGGGGTAATTATATCTTAGTTGGGATCAAGTACAGGTACTGTTTTATTATTACAGAGAAAAGGAAATCATTTTTAAAAATTAGAATTATTTGCTTATAATGGAGTCTATGGGAGATGGCCTTTCTGAAATTCAGAGCTTTCTAGATAACCGATCCCATACCTGTACAGTTTCAGGCACTGTGATCATATGAACTGTCTATGATTATGTGCAATCCAGGGGAACGCCTGGCCCTCCTATTCCCTGATCTGCCCCCTTAACTTTCTGTGCTTAACTGTGCCCAGACCAGGGTGAGGGCTGATGGGAATTGCGGGCGCAGGGAAATGGTTCAATGTCTAATGCTAATTGCATCTACATGAGAATATTTGGCTTGTTTGAACCCCCTGCTGTAACTCTCAGATTAGCTTTAAAACTGAGATGCATCACAATTACTCAACAAGGGTAAGCTTTCCCTTTCTAATCTATTTTGTTGGCAAGTGGATAAAGAGTGGAAATAGAAAAAGGCAACCCCTGGGCACTATTAAAATAATACTTGTAACCATAGTTAGAGACTTTTTTTAGTTATTTTTCTGATTTGAGATGAACCAATTATCACCAATTATCACCACTGTCAACCCCAGTACATTCAGCCCTTATCAGGGACTATACTGTATATATTTTGCCACCCAGCTTATTGACCTGCCCATTGTGCTCCAAAAGTGCACAGAACTCTATGGCTGCTGGCACGTAGGGCATCAATATCATTGACCATAAGTGTTGCCAATAGTGTAGTAGGATGAATGCAAGACCATGACTGGATAAAGAAGGGTGCAAGTTGACTGATTTCTTCAAAGGCAGTTCCACCATTCTGCCAATCACCTACAAGGGACATATAAGAAGTTGGCCTGCAACCCAAACTCTCAACCAGCAGCATATTTAAGGACGTGCTCTATTCAATGTGGTTGTTGATAACTTAACCTCTCTACCAGATGCTATACACCTGTACTGTGGCACTGCAGGACCAACCTACTTACCAATAGATGCCAATGCAGGTGAACCCCTAAGCAGACGTTCCAAAATCTTCCTTTGGGGTAGTGGTTGACCAAGCTTGGAAGAATGTGTGGAAAGGATGAAGAAGGGTGCACGTTGACTAATTTCTACAAAGGCAGTTCCACCATTCTGCCAATCGCCTACAAGGGACACATAAGAAGTTAACCCAAACTCTCAACCAGCAGCATATTTAAGGAAGACTCTATTAAAGGTGGTTGTTCATAACCTAACCTCTCTGCCAGTTGCTATTTGCACTCCAGAAAGGAGCAGTCACCATCCTACTTACCAATGAATGCCAATGCAGGTGAACCCCTTAGCAGATGCCCCAAAATCTTCCTTTGGGGTAGTGGTTTTTAAACTATGGAGATGCTTGGAGCAATTGCAGGGGGGCCTCAGCTTGAAGGTCAATTATGGTAAAATTTATGATGGAACCTTATTCGCTCCCCAAGATATTCTTGAAACTGAGTCTGAATGGCTGGTATACCAATGTTTCCTGGATGTGTGATCTTGACCAACCTTGGAAGAACATGTAGGAAGGGTGGAGAAGGGTGCATGTTGACTAATTTCTTCAAAGGTAGTTCCACCATTCTGCCAATTGTCTACAAGGGACACATAAGAAGTTGGCCCATAACCCAAAGTCTCAACCAGCAGCATATTTAAGGACGTGCCCTATTAAAGGTGGTTGTTGATAACCTAACCTCCCTACCAGTTGCTATACACCTGTACTGTTGTGCTCCAGGAAGGAGCAGCCACCAACCTACTTACCAATGAACGCCAATGCAGGTGAACCCCTAAGCAGGTGTCCCAAAATCGTCCTTTGGGGTAGCGGCTCTGTGGAGATGCTTAGAGCATTGCCATAGGGGTTCAGCTTGAAGGTCAATTATGGTAAGATTTATGGTGAAACCCTTATTTGCTCCCCTAGATATTCTTGAAACTAAGGTTGAATGGCTGGCACACCAATGTTTCCTGTATGTGTAGTCTTGACCAAGCTTGGAAGAACATGTGGGAAGGGTGGAGAAGGGTGCACGTTGACTCATTTCTTCAAAGGCAGTTCCACCATTCTGCCAATCGCCTACAAGGGACACATAAGAAGTTGGCCTATAACCCAAACTCTCAACCAGCAGCATATTTAAGAATGGCCCTATTAAAGGTGGTTGTTGATAACCTAACCTCTCTACCAGTTGCTATTTGCACTCCAGAAAGGAGCAGTCACCATCCTACTTACCAATGAATGCCAATGCAGGTGAACCCCTTAGCAGATGCCCCAAAATCTTCCTTTGGGGTAGTGGTTTTTAAACTATGGAGATGCTTGGAGCAATTGCAGGGGGGCCTCAGCTTGAAGGTCAATTATGGTAAAATTTATGGTGGAACCTTATTCGCTCCCCAAGATATTCTTGAAACTGAGTCTGAATGGCTGGTATACCAATGTTTCCTGGATGTGTGATCTTGACCAACCTTGGAAGAACATGTAGGAAGGGTGGAGAAGGGTGCACGTTGACTAATTTCTTCAAAGGTAGTTCCACCATTCTGCCAATTGTCTACAAGGGACACATAAGAAGTTGGCCCATAACCCAAAGTCTCAACCAGCAGCATATTTAAGGACGTGCCCTATTAAAGGTGGTTGTTGATAACCTAACCTCCCTACCAGTTGCTATACACCTGTACTGTTGTGCTCCAGGAAGGAGCAGCCACCAACCTACTTACCAATGAACGCCAATGCAGGTGAACCCCTAAGCAGGTGTCCCAAAATCGTCCTTTGGGGTAGCGGCTCTGTGGAGATGCTTAGAGCATTGCCATAGGGGTTCAGCTTGAAGGTCAATTATGGTAAGATTTATGGTGAAACCCTTATTTGCTCCCCTAGATATTCTTGAAACTAAGGTTGAATGGCTGGCACACCAATGTTTCCTGTATGTGTAGTCTTGACCAAGCTTGGAAGAACATGTGGGAAGGGTGGAGAAGGGTGCACGTTGACTCATTTCTTCAAAGGCAGTTCCACCATTCTGCCAATTGCCTACAAGGGACACATAAGAAGTTGGCCTATAACCCAAACTCTCAACCAGCAGCATATTTAAGAATGGCCCTATTAAAGGTGGTTGTTGATAACCTAACCTCTCTACCAGTTGCTATTTGCACTCCAGAAAGGAGCAGTCACCATCCTACTTACCAATGAATGCCAATGCAGGTGAACCCCTTAGCAGATGCCCCAAAATCTTCCTTTGGGGTAGTGGTTTTTAAACTATGGAGATGCTTGGAGCAATTGCAGGGGGGCCTCAGCTTGAAGGTCAATTATGGTAAAATTTATGGTGGAACCTTATTCGCTCCCCAAGATATTCTTGAAACTGAGTCTGAATGGCTGGTATACCAATGTTTCCTGGATGTGTGATCTTGACCAACCTTGGAAGAACATGTAGGAAGGGTGGAGAAGGGTGCACGTTGACTAATTTCTTCAAAGGTAGTTCCACCATTCTGCCAATTGTCTACAAGGGACACATAAGAAGTTGGCCTATAACCCAAAGTCTCAACCAGCAGCATATTTAAGGACGTGCCCTATTAAAGGTGGTTGTTGATAACCTAACCTCCCTACCAGTTGCTATACACCTGTACTGTTGCGCTCCAGGAAGGAGCAGCCACCAATCTACTTACCAATGAACGCCAATGCAGGTGAACCCCTAAGCAGGTGTCCCAAAATCGTCCTTTGGGGTAGCGGCTCTGTGGAGATGCTTAGAGCATTGCCATAGGGGTTCAGCTTGAAGGTCAATTATGGTAAGATTTATGGTGAAACCCTTATTTGCTCCCCTAGATATTCTTGAAACTAAGGCTGAATTGCTGGCACACCAATGTTTCCTGTATGTGTAGTCTTGACCAAGCTTGGAAGAACATGTGGGAAGGGTGGAGAAGGGTGCACGTTGACTCATTTCTTCAAAGGCAGTTCCACCATTCTGCCAATCGCCTACAAGGGACACATAAGAAGTTGGCCTATAACCCAAACTCTCAACCAGCAGCATATTTAAGAATGGCCCTATTAAAGGTGGTTGTTGATAACCTAACCTCTCTACCAGTTGCTATTTGCACTCCAGAAAGGAGCAGTCACCATCCTACTTACCAATGAATGCCAATGCAGGTGAACCCCTAAGCAGATGCCCCAAAATCTTCCTTTGGGGTAGCGATTTTTAAACTATGGACATGCTTGGAGCAATTGCAGGGGGGCCTCAGCTTGAAGGTCAATTATGGTAAGATTTATGGTGGAACCCTTATTTCCTCCCCAAGATATTCTTGAAACTGTGGCTGAATGGCTGGGACACCAATGTTTTCCTGTATGTGTGATCTTGACCAAGCTTGGAAGAACATGTAGGAAGGGTGGGGAGCTTGATCTGAAAAAGCTATGTGCACACTCACTCAGTGAGGTTGAGAAGTCACTGCTTTAGGGCACAACACAAATATAATAAGCCAATGTATAAATATTGTACTGTATGTATTCCCTGTAGAATAAGGCTTATTCCAGTCACACATAAGCTTAAGGGAAGAACCATGAGGAACGTTAATATTTATGGCTTACAGGAGAGAAGGGAGAGGGGGCATATGATCAAAGCTACACCAGGAGAACCAATCAAAGATCAGAGTGGTGCGAAGAACAGAAATGAATGGAAAGTACACAGAGTGCGTTTGTAGTGAAGAGCAAATCTGTTGAGTTTGGTCTTTCGGAAAAATTTGCAAAACTGCTCAAAAATTTGGGAAACGTGGAAAATTTGCAAAATGAGTCTACCGCATTACTTTTTTGACACGCGCAACTTTTTTTTTTGATGCAACCACAACTTTTTTCTCACTCTGTGAATTTTTGTCATGGCGAATTTTAAATTCCCCAATGGTGAAATGCGGAATTTCGGAGCCAATCCATGCCCACACCACTATGTATTTCCCTTTAAAGGGGTTGTACTCCAAATATAAACTTTATTAAATAATGAAAGCAAATTTGATTCTAATTCTGATTCAAATCAGTGAGTGAATGCTAAGGGGAGCCCCTGGCCTGTTTTGTTTTAAAATGCACGCAACAACAAAAAAGACGCAGGTGACAAAAAAGTAGTGCGACAAACGTGTTTCGCAGATTTCCCAACTTTTCTTGTTGTTTCTCGAATTTTTCGGCGAAGCGGAACGGGACAGATTCGCTCATTACTACTCATTATCTGTTGGCTCCGTATTATTCCATGCATTGTCGGCCCTGACTACATTTAACTTTGAATCAATGTTGCAGTTGTCAACTGCCTTCCAGCCAAGACTCCAAAATGGCTACCGACATGCAACGTGTGCGGCAATGGATGTAAATGTTGCACGTGGTGGCCGATGCTAAATATGATAAAGGCCCTGCTTAATAAAGCCCACAATAGATAAAAGAAATCCATGTAAATGTCTCTGAATAAAAGAAACTATTAATTCACATGGGAACAACATATTTTAAAGCTTAAGTTTCCCTTTAATCTCTAGGTGTTTGGTGGCATGGCATCTTCAGATTGCAGCAGTACCCACATTTTTTTCCTTCGAACTCATCTGTTAAAATTAGAAAGTGGAAAATGCAGATTTGGGATGGATTTCTACACTTGTCCTTCATCCCGGTGGCTTCAATGTCACAGCGAGTGACCGATGTGACTCCTGCACTGCCGGCGGAGGGAAGAAAGTTAGAGTTTCAGCGCCACATAAAGAACCTCCATCCTCACTCCGTTTATTTTCACTGATGACCTGGTAGGGTTCTATAAATAACCCCTAATGGGCCTTCTCCCTTGGCCTAATGATCTGAAGACTAAAGACGTGCTAGAGTGGGATTAGCTAATAGAATCCTACCTTATTTATCTGGATTGGAAGTGTATCAAGACTGTAGCTTTCTGATGAAGCGACCTTCTTGGAAGAATTGGTAATTACCCTTAATCCAGTTTCTCTTTGTCCAGTGTTTCTGCTTTTCTGCTGTCCAAAGGTTTATTTATAAAGCCACCAAGAGACTTGGGCCAGGATCCATTCCTTTCAGACAGTATTTATGGAACGGCCCCATGCTTTAGACTGAAGACTTGTATTTAATCACTACTTTATCTGTTACAATAATGTGTGTCCTTGGCATAGGAATGGCAGGCTTCCGCCCTTGCACTGCAGTGACCTACAGCTCCTACAAGGATCACTTTAATATTTACACCAGAATAGGAGGCCCACTCACTGCCTTTTTACCTACTATAACGTTTGGATGAAGCCTTGGATGAAGCCCTCTTGCCACGTACCCCTACATACTCCCCTGTAGGCCAGGGAGAGATAATACAATCTTAATATGGTCATACACTGCAGGACGTACTTTTTTTTGGTGAAGTTGCCAAATGCAGAAATGGTTCCCCAGTTTGGCACAACTCAGGGCTTCTGTAAGCTTGCCCAAAAGGGACAACTTCAGAAAGCGGCCTTTACTGATTACCTTTTACCTGTTTAAAAGCATTTGATTGGTTGCTATGGGTTACTAGATCTGGTGCAAACTTTGTGACTTTTATTACTAGAACTCCCACTATCAATTGGTTCTATGACATAGTTACATAGGGTTGAAAAAAGACACCAAGTTCAACCCTTCCAAGTAAACCAAGCACACTCAACCTATACTTACCAATCTATACCAACACATACATAACCATATATATATACTGTATATAGGTATGGGATCTGTTATCCTGAAACCCGTTATCCAGAAAGCTCTGAATTACGGAAAGCCCGTCTCCCATAGACTCCATTTTAATCAAATGGTTCAGAATTTTAAAACTGATTTGCTTTTTCGCTGTAGTTATAAAACAGTACCTGTACTTGATCCCAACTAAGATATAATTACCCCTTATTGGGGGCAGAACAGCCCTATTGGGTTTATTTAATGGTTAAATGATTCCCTTTTCTCTGTAATAATAAAACAGTACCTGTACTTGATCCCAACTAAGATATAATTACCCCTTATTGGGGGCAGAACAGTCCTATTGGGGTTATTTAATGGTTAAATGATTCCCTTTTCTCTGTAATAATAAAACAGTACCTGTACTTGATCCCAACTAAGATATAATTACCCCTTATTGGGGGCAGAACAGCCCTATTGGGTTTATTTAATGGTTAAATGATTCCCTTTTCTCTGTAATAATAAAACAGTACCTGTACTTGATCCCAACTAAGATATAATTACCCCTTATTGGGGCAGAACAGCCCTATTGGGTTTATTTAATGGTTAAATGATTCCCTTTTCTCTGTAATAATAAAACAGTACCTGTACTTGATCCCAACTAAGATATAATTAATCCTTTTTCAAAGCAATGTTTTATTGATTTTTAGTAGACTTAAGGTATGGGGATCCAAATTACGGAAAGACCCCTTATCCGGAATAGCCGTGGTCCCAAGCATTCTGGATAATGGGTCCTATACCTGTATATATATATATATATATATATATTCCATGCTATAATTTGGGCACTACGTATGAAACCAAAGCATATTGGGGGGCAATTCAGTGCAAGGCAGGATGCAAATTGCAAAAACTGAGCATAGTGCTGTCCTGGGCTTTACTGACAACGATCTAGACCCACTCATGCATAATGGGAAAGTGCCTTCATAGACCTTAAAGACAGTTCTGAAGATGGAAAAAAGATAAATTAATATGATTTCAGTTTATCTCTTAAAATGTACTCCTGGTGGGCCCTCCTAACCATTTGGCCTATTTTATATCCATTCCCTTTTTCTGTCTGTATGAAAACAAAGAGGTGGAATAGATGGAAGGATAGATTAAAATATGCAAAAAAAAAGAGGCTATTAGAACAAAAAGGTTGAGCACAGGGGCGGATTAACCATTAGGCATCCTGAGGCTATAGCCTAGGGGTCCATGTAATCAGTGGGGCCCATGTAGCTTTTTAAAATTATTATTTTTCAGCTCTACTCTTCCACATCTACTCAGCTCTACTCTCTAAGCCAGGGATCCCCCAACCTTTCTTACTCGGGAGCCACATTCAAATGTAAAAAGCTTGGAGAGCAACACAAGCACCATATAAGTTCATGGAGGAGCCAAATAAGGGCTGTGATTGGCTATTAGGCAGTCTCTATGCACCCTATCAGCTTACAGGGGCTTTATTTGGTAGGAAATCTTGTTTTTATTCAACCAAAACTTGCCCCTAAGTCAGGAATTCAAAAATAACTCCCTGGTTTGGGGGCACTGAGAGCAACATCCAAGGGGTTGGGGAGCAACATGTTGCCCCGGAGCCACTGGTTGGGGATCACTGCTCTAAGCCATGTTGAGTCAGGATCAGCGCACACCAGTGAGGTTACCGGCAGGCAGAACCAAACACAGCATCAAAAGTGTAGAGCTTCAGGGAACGTTGGAGGAGCATTTACATTTGACTGTGGCTCATAAGTAAAAATGTTTGGGAACTCCTAGTCTAAGGTTCTCTTGTGGGCCTGGCACCCTGGTCTGGTTTTCTTTTGGGCCCCTGGCACCCTGGTCTGATACTGAGACAACTGTGGTGCTTTAAAGCTTATATGTACATTAAAGTCTGGCATCCACCAAAGTTTGCAGGAAAACTTTTTTCAAAATATTTGGAAAACAGAGACACACATTGATGCCAACACAACTGAGACTATTTGCTAAAAAGGAGCCGGGGCGCTTTTGCACTCACTCCCTATCATAAACCGCGCGTTTAATTATTGAAACTCGCAGACTGAATCTTCCAATTATTGGGTATGATAATATATGGACCTCAGATAATGGCAATAAAAACTAATAGAGTGAAAAGGGATGTACAAAATGGTACAATTTAATGAAGTGTTCACATTACAATTAAGATGAAGTCACCCTGCTCCCTAATAATGGCGCAATTCTAATGCCGCGTTTTGCCCAGGGTGACCGGCTGATTTCACTTTCGCAGTTACAGGTAATGATATATTAGAATAGAAGGTGCTGCCGAACTGGAAGTTCAGCATTGTGAACTGGAAATGCGTCTGGTCGCTTTTGCCCGATACACCGGCGTCTAATCTGTATTCCGGCGGGTGATTGGTTGGAGAGGTTTTGGGAACGGAGGAACGTGCTTTTAATGTTTCTGTATCTGCTGATGTTTTATACCCACATTAATAATATAATGCTTTTAATCTGGGCATTAATCATTGCTTTTATAGAGGCACACAGCACTTCCACCCAAGATTGGACTGCGGGGTGCAGGGGCCCTGCAGGTGCCCCAGCCAGCCGTGTCCCCTACCCCCCCAGGGGCCCCCCTACCCCCCGCAGGGCTCCCACCCGACGTCCTCCCCGAGCGTGTATAAATTGAACGCGACAGGGGAGGAACAGTCAGTTGGGGGAGCGCCGGCAAGGGTCAGGCTTGGCCCAGTCCAACCCTGCTTCCACCCCAGAGCAGTTTTGTTTGTCAATAAACATCTCGCCACGGGGCAATGAGAAAGGGCAGCTCCAAGGTGCAGCCAGTGATTAAGGCAAATGAACTGGGGAAATACTAGTAGGGTTCACTTTATATTCCCACCATGACTGCAGTGGCTACCATCTGGGGGATCCTATGTTTCAATTTCTAATATTACCTATATTTGGTTCTAATGGGAAATGACATCTTACATGTATGCGGCTGCCTCCCCGTGTCTTTGACAAGAGCCGAGTATAGGAATATATAAGGAGTCATTTACAATACTTGGGGGTGCAAGAGTTAGAGCAATGCATGCCCCATAGTGATCACTTGAAAAGTACTTGTGTCCTGGGGTAAATTGTGTTCTGCTTCTCACACTGAATTGAAAATCTGGTGTAGGGAGATTTAACTAGAGGTAAGGATCAGAATGGCATATGGGAGGAATCTGGATTTCCTGGTTGTTTGGTTCAGAGGCCTACTGTATTATATTATTTGTAGGTTGCCATCAAGCAGATCTTCTCCCGATATCCCCACCTGCGGGTGGGCTATATCGGTAAAATGTAGGCCAATTTGATTGTTTGGCCCTGGGGCCAAACGATCGAATTATAACGGGAGCAATGGGCGCAGTCAGTTCTGGGAACACATCAAGTCAATGTGGTCCCCGATCTGAGTAAATCTTTTAACCTGCCCGATCGATATCTGGTCAATTTCAGGCCAGATGTCGGTCAGGCAGGCCTGTCGTTGCTGCCCCTACACGGGCTGATTAGCTGCCGAATTGGTCTAATGGACCGATATCGGCAGCTACAGTTGGCCCGTGTAAGGCCACCTTTAGGCCGATTCGGCAGCTTATCGGCCCGTGTAGGGGCAGGAATGACTGGCATGCCCGACCGATATCTGGCCTGAAATTGGCAAGATATCGATCGGGCAGGTTAAAAGATTTAGTCTGATTGGGGACCGCATTGGGCCAAACAATCGAATTAGCCTACATTTTCCCGATATCGCCCACCTGTAGGTGGAGGATATCAGGATAAGATCGGTCGCTTGGCCGCCTCGCCAAGTGAGTGGCCAACTTTACTCATTGACCTTCTACCAACAATCCCATGGCTTTGTTCGTCATGCTCCATATCTGTGGCAAATGCAAGATCTTGCCTGGTTCTGCCGCTGTAGTCATTCAACTTTAAATGGCACTTGAAAATGTCAGTAGATGACAGCAATGATGTTAGCGAGTTGGCTGCCGTGCAGCTGCTCATGGCTACCGAAAGGGGCACTCTGCAAAGTCACTGGTGTAGGGCTGTCATGTAGGCTTCACATTTCCATCTGATTCTGTGAAACAACCAGATTGGATTTCATTTTGTTGTCGTTCCCGTATTTGTTGAATCCTATAGCCATACGGTTACCCTTAGCACTGCTCTTCATCACTGTTAGCTGCTCATTTTACATTCATGTTGTCAAGCAACAGATTGTTTGCTATAGACACTGTTTCCTATTATAACCCTTCCGTTCCTCCATAGCGCCATGGAAATGCCTCTTTCCATTAGTGGGGATTACTGCGCTTGGTACAAGGTGTGGGTGGACGTGCATTATTGATTTCATTTCCAATACACTCATCTCTGATCATATCAGCATATTAGCATTAATCATTGTGTTGCCACAACAACATATTGTATCTATCATGTTTCTGGGGGATCGTCACATCGATTGCTAAGAAAATATTCAAAGGATTCCTGGTCTCTTTGATAAACTTCGATGGTAATACCCTCTCTATATATCCTCTACGCCAGTGGTCCCCAACCTTTTTTGCACCACGGACCAGTTTCAAGCAAGGCAATTTTTCCAAGGACCGGGGTTGTGGTTGGGGGGTTGGCGCAGCCAATGCATAGTATATAATTGAATTATTACATATATAATGTAAATGTAATTATTATTGCACTTAATTTTATTATTATTATTATTATTATATTATACAATATAATACAGCTCATCATAATCCAAACTCAGTGGGAGACCTGAGCTTGTTTCCCTGTAACTAGATGCGCCCAGCACCCTTGCTTTTCTTACTTGCACCTAAGGGGTGACATCCCCTGATGCTTAGTATGGAACTTTAAGTATTTTGGCCCTTGTCGCAATCAGTAGAAAGCTTCCAGGGCTTCACATTGCTGTTGTCATGGCTGTGTAACACATTGGAGAATTGAGATAACAGGTATTTAGGACTAGAGATGTAGTGAACTGTTCGCGCGAACATCAGGTGTTCACAAGTTCGCAAACTTTTCATGTATGTTCTCAATTTGGGTTCGCCACGTTTTTTTTTCCTCTGCGTTTTTTCTCGGCCTAAAAGCGCCGCACAAGCCACACATGGCGTTTTTCAGCCTAGTACTGGTGTAAGCAAATCCCATTTCCATGGTGCTAATAGTGCGAAATAGCAAAAAACGCCGCGTATTTCCACTAGGTCTGCAAAGTATTTTTCAGAGAAATTTTTGCTTGATCCCCCTCCTGCATGTCACTGCCCAGGTCGTGGTACCCTTTAAACAACTTTAAAATCAGTTTTCTGGCCAGAAATGGCTTTTCTAGGTTTTAAAGTTCGCCTTCCCATTGAAGTCTATGGGGTTCGCAAAGTTCGCAAATATTCACACTTTTTGGCGTAAGTTCGCGAACGCATTCGCAAACTTTTTTTTTGAGGTTCGAAAATGCTGATACAATACATTAATATCCGTCCTTTGAAATAAAAGTCGATAAACATTTACGTTCATTACATTCAAGCCGTGGGCAGTATTTAGAGGTGGCAAGTCTAAAGCAACGTGCCGTGGTCATTTTGAGAACACCAGTAGTGATGAGCAAATCAGTTGCGAAATGGTGAAAAATTTGCGAACGCATTTGTCGCGCGATGGTTTGGTCACCCACAGTTTTTTGTCGCCCGCATCTTTTTTTGGCACCTTTTTGACGTGACCGCGCCCATTTTGACGTGACCACACACAATTTTGATACGACCGCGCACAATTTGCCACAACCGCGCACAATTTTGACATGACGCAACAATTTTGACACGACCGCACACAATTTGCCACAACTGCGCACAATTTTGACATGACGCAACAATTTTGACACGACCGCACACAATTTGCCACAACCGCGCACAATTTTGACATGACGCAACAATTTTGACACGACCGCACACAATTTTGACACTACCGCACACAATTTTGACACGACCGCACACAATTTGACACGACCGCGCACAACTTTGACACGACCGCGCACAATTTGACATGACCACGCACAATTTGACACAAAATGCGGAAATTCGCTGTGAATCCATGCGTGCCGAAAAAATTTGCTCATCACTAAACACCAGTCATGCCAGTATCTTCTTTGGTCCTACAGACAAGAGGTACTGGCACCCAAATACCTTTTCTACTGACTCCACCCCCTTCTTTTGCTTGCCCACCCACCCAAGAATTTGAAGTAACCCAGGCTGGACTGAGTCTTATATTGTTAATCAGATGTTTTAGTACACATAAACTAATGTTTGATCAATTTACTTGTCTTCGAACACCAAGGGGCATGTGTATTAAAATTCAAAGTTTTCACTGCAAACTCAAGTTTCTGGAACTTGAATGTTTAAGATTAGAGATGTAGCGAACTGTTTGCCGGCGAACTAATTCGCGCTAACATCGGGTGTTCGCAAATTCGGAAGTTCGCAAACTTTTCGTGTATGTTCACAATTTGGGTTCTCTGCGTTTTTTTTTCCGCTGCGTTTTTTCTCGGCCTAAAAACGCCGCACAAGCCACACATGGCGTTTTTCAGCCTAGTACTGGTGTAAGCAAATCCCGTTTCCATGGTGCTAATAGTGCGAAATAGAAAAAAACGCTGCGTATTTCCGCTAGGTCTGCCAGCTGCCTTCGCGGTTTTACGCAACGCTGTGTCAACAACGTATTTTTCAGAGACATTTTTGCCCTTGATCCCCCTCCTGCATGTCACTGTCCAGGTCGTGGCACCCTTTAAACAACTTTAAAATCAGTTTTCTGGCCAGAAATGGCTTTTCTAGGTTTTAAAGTTTGCCTTCCCATTGAAGTCTGTGGGGTTCGCAAAGGTCGCAAATATTCACGCTTTTTGGCGTAAATTCACGAACGCGTTTGCGAACTTTTTTTTTGAGGTTCGCTACATCCCTATTTAAGATATATTGAGAGCAAATAAAACAGGAATAGGAAAAAAACTTAAAAATTTGAAAAAATGGCAAAAAAATAAAAAACCTGGCAAGTTCACATAGAATCAATGTTTTTCGAGTTTTCAAAACTTATTCAAAATTTGGCAGACTCATTGAAAATGATGGGTGAATTTTATCGGCTGATACAGATTTGTGGCAAAGTTTTTGCAAATCTGCAGTAAAATTTTGATGTACATTTTGTTCCATTGCTTTTTTTTTTTACACACCAAAGAATAACCCACAAGAATGAACGCCCATTGATTCTAATGCATTTGGTGCAAGGAAAAAAGGTCCCTTGAATCCAGTGCAATTGGCGCAAAAAACACCCAATGGGTTTGGTGACATTCCTGCTAAATTTTGGCATTTTGCTAATTTTTCTGTGGTTTTGCATATTTTGCCATGAAGTGAAACGGGGCAGTGATTTTGTCACGTTTGTTTAGTTTTTGTTCCCATTTCTGCGCAACGATGTTTCATGCTTTTTAATAAATAATTCCACATTACTTCTGAGTTGTTTTTTTTTAATAAAAAAGGTTTTTGATGAATTTGTAAGCGTCATACACTCCACTGATTTTTGGAATCACGATGTACAGGATGTTATTGGTGTGGTCACTTTTTTCTGTTTTTTTTTGTTCTCCCAACTCGTATAGCATTCTATTTAATGCTCTATTGTATTTCTAAGCACTGAATTCCTCAAAGAGCAATTTACATTCGAGAATAATGAGAAAAGGAACAAAATAACATTCCATGTGATATTTGCGTGTGCATTAGGGCTCTCTAATTTGATGGCAACAGATTACTCTAGAAATAGGTTCAGCTAATGAACTTGCCATGGAATGCTTTTATCTGATTATTATCCACAAGTTGCACCTATTTGCTCCAACGCCCTGCAAAACTACTCTGGTTAAACATAGTGACTATTGTTAGACTGGCTCAGGAACCTAGAAACCAATGGTTCTCAACCTTCCTAATGCCGTGACCCTTTAATAAAATTCATCATGTTGCGGTGACCCCACAACCATAAAATTATTCCTAAGACCATGGGAAATATGTGTTTTCCAATAGTCTTAGGCGACCCCTGTGAAAGGGTCGTTCAACCCACAGGTTGAGAACCGCTGATATAAACAAAATGAAAGAGAAACATTGGCATGAAAGCACAAGCAAGGTGCAGAACGCTTTTGTTAGCCTGCATTTGGGTTTAATTGATGCCACAATGAGGCATTAGCAACCAGTCCTAGTCAAACCTTTGTATTGACACAAACCACCAACTGAACACTGGGATTCCTACCAGGCTGATGATCATTCCAGGGTTCTCTTGCTTCAATGCATGCACAATTCATCAGAGCAGTTTGAAGAGGAGTTTTGAGGTAGAGACCTACACAGGTCAACCTGCTATGTCCCCTTGTCAGACCCGCAACCTGACCCTACCCGCAGTAGATTAACTTACCTACCCTGTGTCCTGAAAAACCAGAAGTGACATCACCGTGGGCCGGAAGTGACTCTGGAGGTAGATCAACCTGGTAAGATCAAAAAATAGCATTACCATCAGAAGTGGGAGGGTGGACTGCCTGCATGGTTAGGAAACTAGGGACTTTATGCCCGAAACCTGACTGCTTTTTGGATATTCCGTGGGTACCTGTGGGTAACCAACCAGACTCTAAGTTGAGGCTCATCACAAGAAGCAAAGGAGCCTACAGACACAAGTATCTATCTGAATAGTCAGCGTCAGACTGGAGGGTGCAGGGGTCCCCACCGCAACCTCAACACCCCCTCCAGGGCCCCCCCCACCACCACCACAATCCTTGTATTGTGCTTTAAACAGACATTAGTGTATAAGGGCTGAAACTTGGGGAGCACAAACTGTAAGGCTGAAGCAAAATTCAAGGTCCGGCCTTACTATGAAATCCTTTAGTATTTGGCAAACTGAAATATCAGGAGATTTATTGAAGGGCTTCCCTGTTTCATATTAAGGTGCTGCTGGCCCTAAACTTGCTTTCTCCCTTTGCAAACCTTGGGTACAATTGGGAACTTTTGGGGGACACCAACTGTAAGGTTGAAGGAGATAGCGAATGATACATTATATGAGAAATGAAAGGGAGGAGCCAGGATAGACTACAATTCTTTGGACAAGGCAGAAACTGCAGGGTCGGCAGCACCTCTATATAAAGCAGGCCTGCAATTCATCTCCTGGGTGTTGAGGCCGCAGTGGGGGCCCCTTGTGGGGTGCAAGGGACCCTGGGGTGTCAGCTTCAGTGGGCCCTGCACCCCCCAGTCTGACCCTGACTATTCAGATAGATACTTGTGTCTGTAGGCTCCTTTGCTTCTTGTGATGAGCCTCAATTTAGAGTCGGGTCGGGTACCCATGGAATATCCAAAAAGCAGTCAGGTTTCGGGCAGAAAGTCCCTGGTTTCCTAACTACTTAAGGATTTAGCAGTAGCTCTGTACCTTGAATGTTGCTTCGTCCCTAGACACAAGCTGCAAGACATGAGTAAAATACTTCACACATTACCTGAGTATAAGCATTGGCTCTGGCTCCAACTACACCGTTCTGCACACCGGGCAACTGAGAATTATATGTTGCAACCAATTTGGCATCTCCAATATATACTTACCTATCCCATCCAACATCTCGACCTTCTGTTATAAGGCAGCTTCTATCAATACCCTTTGCACAATCCCAATTAATGACTCCAATTAGCGCAAACCCTTGGCAGTGTCTTGGATATCCAATACGATCTCCTATGGGCCGTACAGGCCAGCTCTTGCGTATTTTGAGAACCGCTTTCAGAATGCTGAGATTTAATCTCCAGTAACATCAGTGGATAAATGCTTGCCTTTACACATGCTTCTTGACATCAAATATTAATGTATTAGTACCTTCCATTTACTTGTGTTATAGCCCTCCTATTATTTTAACTTAATCTGACAGCAAACAATGTACTGTCTTATTTTACTAGCATTTAAATTATTTATTAGTGCTTTTCTTTATTTCTGCTCAGTCACCACACTGGTTATTTTAGCCAGGAGCGATGTGCTGAGTATTTCTGGTTAAAAATAAGCCCAATAAAGTGCACTACAATGGGCTTCTGCCGATTTATTAGGGGGTCAGTGCCCATACAGGCACCAAAAGACTCCGAACTTTACTTACTGAAACCAAGAGCAAGTTAGATCTTTATTCTTGCTTTTTTAAAAGCTTTATTAAAATTCCCTGCATCACAAAAATGTATATATAAAAAGTACACACACATAAACCATATTCCATATTCCTTGTCACTCGCTATCCTATTGGAGAATAGAGTGGCGAATGGAAAAGTGGGAAAGTCCATTGTAATGCAATACTATGAGAATGCCTGCATGCTGATTGGTTCTGGGATCAAGCTGCCTAGACAGATTCAATTATATATATATATACACACACACAGTGTAATTATGCCTGAGAGCTCATGTAGCACAGATTGTGCCAGTTCCGGAATTATCATGGGATTCTTGACACAACCCACTGTGGGAACCCTGAAATTATTGCTGCATTTAGGGTGGCTGTAGATTCAGGGTTCCCCAGTGTCAGTAGGTGTCAGCCAAACACCCTCTTTTACATTGGGCGAAGTCCCCATGCTGTTTATTTGGTTTTGATACCATATCCATAGGGGACTGTTGAGAATAATTTCTTTACCCTTAATATGTATGCCCCTTAGTGTTCCATGGTGTATTTAAGGAATATGAAAATGACACCGTGACTCATAATAAGGGATCTATCCTAAAGCAATGCATAATATTGTGTATAGTAGATTTTAGAACCAAATCTAACTAAGGGAGAGGAAAAGGACATGAAAGCTGGATATGAATAATATATGAATATATGGTAAACATTATTATTATTAACATTTATTTATAAAGTGCCAACATATTCCACAGCGCTGTACAATAAGTGGGTTTCATACTTCGGACATACAGAGTAACATATAAAGCAATCAATAACCGATACAAGAGGCGAAGAGGGCCCTGCCCAAAAGAGCTTACAATCTATAAGGACAGGGGGTTGAGATACAAGGTGTGGGAATGGGCAAGATCAGAATTAAGCAATGTAAGAGATGTAGCACAGGGTATTGCTTTTAGCAGCCTACTGGGGTTGTGCCAAACTTAATGAGGGGAAGCTTCTATAAATAAATGGGTTTTTAGAGATCTCGTGAAGGCAGAGAGATTGGGAGAAAGTTTGACAGATTGTGGGAGCGAATTCCAGAGAAGGGGGGCAGCCCTTGCAAAGTCCTGAATGCGAGTGTGTGAGGAGGGAATGAGAGAGGAGTTGAGGAGCAGGTCAGTAGGGGGGTAACAAGCGGGTTGGATGGTACCTAGAGATAAGTTCAGACATGTAGGGTGGGGCAGAGTTATGGACTGCTATAAAGGTGAATGCAGGGATTGGCAGAGAGACTGGCAGGGGAGGAGCGGTTGGAGAGGTGTATGAGACGGACAGCAGTATTCATTATGGACTGGACAGGGGACAGTCTCTGGAGGGGAAGGCCAATTCATAGAGAGTAAAGGTGACCATACACAGGCCAATTGTAGCTACTGATATCGGTCCCTTAGACCAATTCGGCAGCTTATCGCCCCGTGTAGGGGCACAAACAACAGGCCTGCCCAACCGACATCTGGCCTGAAATCAGCCAGATATAGATCGGGCAGGTTAAAAAATGTACTCGGATCGGGGACCACATCGGCTCGTTGATTTGGTCCCCGAACCCATTGCACCTATTATCGATGTTCTAATTCGATCTTTGGCCCCAGGGTCAAACAACTGAATTAGCCTAAATTCACCCGATATCGGCCCCCCGTAGGTGGGGATATCGGGACAAGATCCGTTTGCTTGGCGACCTCGGATCTTAATGTGTATGGCTAGCTGAACAGTAGTCCAGGCAAGATATGATGAGAGAGTGGATAAGAACTTTAGCAGCATCATGGGTGATAAATGATCGTATTTTGGAAATATTTATGAAATGATAGTGACATTGTTTGATAAGTGACTGGATATGAGGGGTGAAGGACAGGGCAGAATGGAGGGTAACCCCAAGGCACCGGGCCGGGGAAAACATGATATTCTTGTTTTTGTTTCATCCCAGGATCAGAGTATGGCTCCATTCCTGCAGCCTGTCTAGCTATAATGATGAACAATGTGGGTTAAACCAAAACTACAAATAATTAAACAACCATTTTTTATAGTGCTGGGAGAATGGCACCTGAATCATTCAAACAATGAATATGCAGTTATTTAAATGAAAACATGTCAGCGCCTGTAAATGGCAATTTGGGAGAGTGCCTTAAATTCCCTGTTAGAAATGTCATTATTTATCATGCCGCACACAATCAAGCAATTTTCTAACCTTTTTAATTCAAATGAGCCTCTTTCAATGTATTCTGGGCACTTTGTCATTTTGTGCATTTTTAAAAAGTCAGACGATATCTGGGGGGGGGGGGGGGGAGCAGTTTATTTTTTTACAAGCTCCCTTTAATATTATGCACTCCAAATTAATATTGATTTTTATTTTATTATTAGTTCTTAACATTTGATTTATCCCAGTCTGGCAGGAACATCGCATGTACTTATAAAACTTTGATACTTGCATTAACTCATCAGCTAAAAATTGGACTGAGTTATATTTCTCGTTGGCATTGTTGTCTACATGAGCATTGCGCTTAATATTACATTGCCGGGGATTCGAGTCATACAACATTAATTAATGCCATAAATGTTCCCATAATATCCCTAATTCTTTCATAGACGTCAACGTGAAAGAATTGGTGGCTTGACAGAGTATCGCAATGCTAATGCAAGAGAGAGGGAATGAATATCATAAAGGCTCCATCAATAAACAGTTCCTACACCCTGTAACCCCAATTATCACAGACCATAGGGAGGGAAGACCAAAGCTCAATTTATTAATTTGGCACACTATATGAATACAGATGATCAAACCCCTGACATAGATGTGTAAGGCAGCCTACCACACCAAAGCTGAGGCAATACAGGTATGGGATCCCTTATCCGGAAACCCATTATTCAGAAAGTTCTGAATTACGGAAAGGCCATCTCCCATAGACTCCATTATAAGCAAATAATTCTAATTTTTAAAAATGATTTCCTTTATCTCTGTAATAACTAAACAGTACCTGTACTTGATCCCAACTAAGATATAATTACCCCTTATTGGGGGCAGAACAGCCCTATTGGGTTTATTTAATGGTTAAATGATTCCCTTTTCTCTGTAATAATAAAACAGTACCTGTACTTGATCCCAACTAAGATATAATTACCCCTTATTGGGGGCAGAACAGCCCTATTGGGTTTATCTAATGGTTAAATGATTCCCTTTTCTCTGTAATAATAAAACAGTACCTGTACTTGATCACAACTAAGATATAATTACCCCTTATTGGGGCAGAACAGTCCTATTGGGTTTATTTAATGGTTAAATGATTCCCTTTTCTCTGTAATAATAAAACAGTACCTGTACTTGATCCCAACTAAGATATAATTACCCCTTATTGGGGCAGAACAGCCCTATTGGGTTTATTTAATGGTTAAATGATTCCCTTTTCTCTGTAATAATAAAACAGTACCTGTACTTGATCCCAACTAAGATATAATTACCCCTTATTGGGGGCAGAACAGCCCTATTGGGTTTATTTAATGGTTAAATGATTCCCTTTTCTCTGTAATAATAAAACAGTACCTGTACTTGATCCCAACTAAGATATAATTACCCCTTATTGGGGGCAGAACAGCCCTATTGGGTTTATTTAATGGTTAAATGATTCCCTTTTCTCTGTAATAATAAAACAGTACCTGTACTTGATCCCAACTAAGATATAATTACCCCCTATTGGGGGCAGAACAGCCCTATTGGGTTTATTTAATGGTTAAATGATTCCCTTTTCTCTGTAATAATAAAACAGTACCTGTACTTGATCCCAACTAAGATATAATTACCCCTTATTGGGGGCAGAACAGCCCTATTGGGTTTATCTAATGGTTAAATGATTCCCTTTTCTCTGTAATAATAAAACAGTACCTGTACTTGATCACAACTAAGATATAATTACCCCTTATTGGGGCAGAACAGTCCTATTGGGTTTATTTAATGGTTAAATGATTCCCTTTTCTCTGTAATAATAAAACAGTATCTGTACTTGATCCCAACTAAGATATAATTACCCCTTATTGGGGGCAGAACAGCCCTATTGGGTTTATTCAATATTTAAATGATTTTTAGCAGCTTAAGTTATGGAGATCCAAATTACAGAAAGATGACTTATCTGGAAAAACCCAGGTCCCGACCATTCTGGATAACAGGTCCCATACATGTACTGATAAGGCACACTGTCCTTCATATTCATCCCTTCCACCTAACTCTTCATCCATAAACCTACCCCCAAGTACAGGGCTCCCCAACCTTTCTTACTCGTGAGCCACAGTCAAATGTAAAAAAGTCTTGGGGAGCAACACAAGCACCATAAAAGTTCATGGAGGAGCCAAATAAGGGCTGTGATTGGCTATTAGGGGCCTCTATGCACACTATCAGCTTACAGGGGCTTTATTTGGTAGGAAATCTTGTTTTTATTCAACCAAACCTTGCCCCCAAGTCAGGAATTTAAAAATAACTGAGGGGCAGTGAGAGCAACATCCAAGGGGTTGGGGAGCAACATGTTACCCTGAGCCACTGGTTGGGGATCACTGCCCTAGTATTCCCACTAATACTACCTTCTTCTTTGGACTTTATTAACTCTTTAGCCAAGCCACTGCCATTCCAGTTCCCAGGCTCACGTCTCAAAGGTCCCCAGAAGCTCTTATCTATAATTCAAGCTCTTTAATGGTTTTGTAGCCCAACAACAATTGGAGCATATATGACAGAGGTGCCATAAATTGTTATATTATTGGTACAGCCTTTTCCTACCTCCAAAAAAAGTTGAATCTGTACTGCCCCAATGGAATTTCTTTACTTTCTTTGCTGCCCAGTGAGACCCACTAAGAGTGAGGCCCAGGACTCAACCCACCAGTCAGCATAACACCCTGGTCAATATGACTTGATACATCTTGGTGGCTATAGCTCTTTACCACTTATCAAGTGCTGCTTTTTATTGTGATGGAATGACTGAATCAAGAGGCTTTTTGGATCATGCCCTCACTTAGCATCTAGTAAGTGGATTATGACATAACAGGGCGGAGCCTCCTTACACAAAATGGCACTTTCTTACTACTTCTTCTTGATTAATCTGATCACAATGAATGTGTTATAGGTCACAAGACATGTGAGAAACAACCAGGAGAATAAAAAAAGCAACTTGTAAGTGTTTGATAATTTTTCCCAAGTATCTATGCTTCAGGCATAGTTACATAGGGTTGAAAAAAGACCATCAAGTTCAACCCTTCCAAGTAAACCCAACAAAGACTGTTGTTCAGGGGGAACTGAGAATGGTCACTCTTCCTCAGGATCTGTAATCCACCCACAGTATAATCAGGCTAGCAATCTACATTACTTGTGTACATGTCTTTATGATTCAACCATGGTTCAGTTGCAAAGCTCCAGTATTTACCAACAACCACAGTACATAGTAGAAAACATGACAGAATTTCACATTCAGCCTCTGGGGGTTTTTTAAAAAAAAAATGAAAAATGACTTAATCTTGGTTACATCTCTGTTAGAGATAGGCCTATATGCCGCTAGTACATGCATTATTTAAAAGAGCACAAGAACAGCTTAGATAACCAGACTGTCTAGACACGGCTTGATGGATTCTTCATTACAACTTGGTTTCCGGCCTAGGATATTGCCTTATTGTTAGATACACATTACTCTTCTGCACTGTTTCTCTAGGTTGGGTTTCTGATCCCATAGTCTGGGTGATGGCTGTAGATCATCATCAATGTGTATTTATTGATATAGTGCCATATAATAAGCAGGGTATACTAATATAGTGTGCGCTAACAGGTTAAGGTTAAATATCTTAAAGGTGAAGAAAAGGCTAATAAAGAGTTAATCCCAAGCTGCAGGCATACCTTCAGTTCTCTCAATAGTGCCCTTAAGTCTCCCCATATTATTCCCGTTCAGATGATCAGAAGCCTCATAGGAAAAGAAAACACTGAGCTGAGTAAAGATGTTCCCATAATGCCTCACTCCTGCACTGAGACCAAGACCAGTGTACATGCTCAGTTACTAAGTCTATGAGTCAGCTTCCGGCTGATTGGCTCAGATCCACATTCCTAAGGGGGGGAGTGAGTTCTTAGCATTCTTGAGGGAGGGGGGAGCAGGAGAGAGCAGAGAGCTGCATGTCTCTCGCACAGGAAAACAAAGACAACAAATCTTTTGATAGAGGACTCAGTGCAGCGTTTCTGTGCTTATGGCTGTATTTACATAGACCTTTCTGATAAAGCTTACTTAGTTTTTACCATTCCTTCTCCGTTAAAGCCACAAAAACAAATGGTTCACCTACAAATCCAAGCGCAGTATGCAAAGTCCAATTTCAAATGTAAATTGCCATGGTTTCCCCCAACACAAGTTTTTCTAATT
Source organism: Xenopus tropicalis (assembly GCF_000004195.4). Taxonomy (NCBI): domain Eukaryota; kingdom Metazoa; phylum Chordata; class Amphibia; order Anura; family Pipidae; genus Xenopus; species Xenopus tropicalis. The sequence goes on along the minus strand of NC_030682.2, from coordinate 15,135,733 downwards.
TGTGGCCGTGTTCCGAGTAGCGTACGTCACAATGGCAGCCAAAGTATTAAAATGAATTATATTGTGCCTGGATTTTGACGCAAACCAAGGTCAAGTCCAGCATTTTCAGAGTTAGGGTTGCGTCACTTGGAGAACATGTTTACAATGACATTGCACCCAATTCACCAGAGGCCCTCCCTTTAGATTAGAGGAACGGAGCTTCCATTTGAAGCAGCGTAGGGGGTTCCTCACGGTGAGGGCAGTGAGGTTGGGGAATGCCCTTCCTAGTGATGGGGTAATGGCAGACTCTGTTAATGCCTATAAGAGGGGCCTGGATGGGTTATTGAACAAGCATAGTATCCAAGGCTATTGTGATACTAATATCTACAGTTAGTACTAGTGGTTGTATATATATAGTTTATGTATGTGAGTGTATAGATTGGTAAGTATAGGTTGTGTGCTGGGTTTACTTGGAAGGGTTGAACTTGATGGTCTTTTTTCAACCCTATGTAACTATGTAACTAAGTTCCCAGCAAGTACTGCAGCAGAAAGTCCAGGGCCCCAAAAAGGCGTCGGTGAACACTGGGACTGGTTGGGTATCCCTTATTTACGGATGAGCCAGACTTCTGTCAGTGGTCCAACTACCTGCTTCCTATCCAACTATTCTAGATGGAACCTTACTAGCACTCTGTAAAGTAGAAGAATGACCCACCCAAGTCCAAAAAAAAGCAAGGAGGATGTCAGGAGTGTTTTCTCCAACATATTTTCCCCCGAGGGTCCATTATGATGCTGGGGAGCATGTACATATGCTCTCTTTGCTGTAGTTTAAGTCAGACTCTAATTATATGAAGGAAAAGAAAGAAATAATAGGAAAATAAAGCATAAAAATGGACAATGAATGGTTCACCCAAAAGAGGGGTCTTCCCTGGATGATGCACATTTTATCCCAAGATCAGATCCTTCATAGAATCTAAGGGAAACAAAGGGAAATCGTTAGACAAAGCGATAAAGAAGGTTGTTTTACACCCACAAGAAGGAGCAATGCTTTAGCATAAGGAGAGATAGGGAATGACTGCAACATCACCATAATCCTTTCCGATACATTAACTCACTTTTATTTCTTTCTTGTATACGAAACAGGGCGTTTAAAAAAAAAAGTGCATTAGTTAAAGCAGATTTTGACTGCAGGCTAAAAACATAGTAAAACATTTATACAGTGGTTAAGCTGTGTTTCCCATACTGATTGTTAATGGGGGTGACCTTAATGGATTGCTCAACTATCTTTCATCCTTCAGAAGAAGGTTTTTCCTCTTCCAAACTGCAGTAAATGTCCTTAATAAGTGAGATATAGTCATTTTTAATAATGTGTATAACACGAATCCGCATCCAGGGCACAGTAAATGTGCAGACTGTGATTCAGTAGGCTGTGGACCCATTTAACATTTAACGTCTAGGACTAATGGCCTGCCACCATGGATAGAGGACTGCAAATCTGTCAGCTTTTGCCAATTTAGTCCTAGTGGCATTTAATAGGAAATTCAAGGGGAAAATAGTCGTGTCTATCTCTTCCCGCAGACATTAAAGCCAAAATATCCAACTTGTTAGTTGCTTTTCAATTGGATTTTTGCTCAATATATAGCCTATGCTGGACTGAAATATTCACAGGACTGGAACCAACCAAGGGCTAGATTCACCTCAAGCAATTTATTACATCGGAATGATTTAATATTTAAAACCAGCATCTAGCCAATCTGAGTAATTAAATGTTCAAAAAAACTAGATCAACCAGTAGCCAATGTGAAAAGTAGAATGATCACCAACCTGTGCTTATTTAAAGCATTCAAATATTTAAACAGCTACAACCATCCTCTAGCCTAGCCCATTAGGGTTAGGGCAACCTGTATCCAATCAGAGCATTAGAATGATCACAGGGCTAGACCAACCTGTATCCAATCAGAGTATTAGAATGATCACAGGGCTAGACCAACTTGTATCCAATCAGAGCATTAGAATGATCACAGGCATAGACCAACCTGTATCCAGTCAGAGCATTAGAATGATCACAGGGCTAGACCAACCTGTATCCAATCAGAGCATTAGAATGATCACAGGGCTAGACCAACCTGTATCCAATCAGAGCATTAGAATGATCACAGGGCTAGACCAACCTGTATCCAATCAGAGCATTAGAATGATCACAGGGCTAGACCAACCTGTATCCAATCAGAGCATTAGAATGATCACAGGGCTAGACCAACCTGTATCCAATCAGAGCATTAGAATGATCACAGGGCTAGACCAACCTGTATCCAATCAGAGCATTAGAATGATCACAGGGCTAGACCAACCTGTATCCAATCAGAGCATTAGAATGATCACAGGGCTAGACCAACCTGTATCCAATCTGAGCATTAGAATGATCTCAGGGATAGACAAACCTGTATCCAATCAGAGCATTAGAATGATCACAGGGCTAGACCAACCTGTATCCAATCAGAGCATTAGAATGATCTCAGGGATAGACAAACCTGTATCCAATCAGAGCATTAGAATGATCTCAGGGATAGACAAACCTGTATCCAATCAGAGCATTAGAATGATCAATATTTCCAAAATTGGGTTCAGTATAAATTAGAAAGGTTCTGTATTCCCAGCATTCTCAGTAATAACAAGCTACATTAATGTTTATTATATTTTTAGAGGAGGGTTAATTTAGTGCGTTTAATTAAATCACACATGTCCATTTTGTCATAATTAATTTAATAAACACTTTCCCCCGTATGTAATAAAAGTTTGCTCAGGAGCAGTAACACATAGCAACCAATAAGATGTTTGTTTTTAAACAGGTGCCCAGTAAATGCTACCTGCTGATTGGTTGCTATGGGTTACTGCTCCTGGGCAAACTTAGAGCCTTTTATTACATAACCCCCTTCTATTTATTAATTAATATACAATGTCAAAGTTCAAATGCTCCCCTGGACTGTATTTCAATATTATTTCTGGAATATTGGCATTTTTTTGACAAATATGTGGTTGCTATGGTGTTCTAATAATTATTTGATAGATGGTAGGAAGTGAGGCTGATTGCTGGGGTAGAAATCTTAAGTTTGATAGAATTAAAGTTGGTCCAGTAAATCTGCTGGTGTGATGAGTAGTGATGAGTGAATTTTTTCGCCAGGCATCGATTCGCTGTGAATTTCCACATTTCGGCATTTCGCAAAACTTCTGTGAAAATTTGCCACGGAAAAATTTGCTGTGCGTCAAATTGGGCGCGGTCACATAAAAAAAGGCACGGTTGCGTCAATATTGGGTGTGGTCGTGTCAAAAGTTGGTGTGGTTGCACCAAAAAAGGCACGGTCACGTAAAAAACGCACAGGCAACAAAAAAATTTCCCGCGGGCGACAAAAAAGACTTGTGTGACAAAAAAAATTGTGCGACAAATGCGTTTGGCAAATCACTAGTCAGCAGTTTATCGGCCCAGGCAAGGGGCCCTCCAGAAGACCAGAAGACTACCTGACAATATCTGGCTAATAATCTACAAGATGTTGATTGGGCAGATTTAAAAATCCCATTGCATCAGCGCATTGATGCCATCCTCGTCCTGACGGTCTCTGTTGCAGCAATGAGATCTGATTGTTCAGCCTGAGGGCCAAATGATTGGATTAGTCCAATATCGCCCACCTCAAGGTAGGCATATCGGGGAAAGATCCCTCATTTGGCAACTCCAACCAACAAACTCCAAACAACCAACAAACTCCAAACAACCACCTGACGTGTGTATAGAAAGAAAGAGATAAAACTCCTACAGGGGAACCTTCTAGGCATCCCTTGGGATAGTATGGTTGTCCCAGTTAGAAGTAGAAACAACTAACAACTCAAAATTCCAAAGCAAGTGCAATAGAAGCAACAACCCTAAGGATATCCTTCTGTCAGGGCTGGCCTCTAGTGGGTGACCAGCAGGTAGGAGCCTATGTGCAGAGTAACCCCCAGAAACACCCTTGAAAGGCTGGATAGTTATTAAGGCCAAGTGAGGTGAAGCAAAGATATTTAATAAAAACCGAACATAACAAAAATAAGAGTAAATATACAGGCCTGCAATGAGGTAAGATAACAGAGTCCGGTAACAGGCATGTTTGCAGAATACTGGCATGGTCCAAAAGACAGGCTGAGGTCAGTGGCAGGCAGCAGGCAAACGAGGTCAAACCAGGGGGATCCACAGAAGACAGGGTACCAGGTGGGGACAGGAGAACGGACACAAGGAACCATGCACGGCACAGGCAGGGAACACAGGAATCACGGATCACAGGATGTCAAGAGTCAGGATGTGGCTAGATCAGGCTCAGCAAAGATGATGATCGAGCACCGGGAGTTGCCAGGAGCAGGTTTATAAAGCTCCTAATTACTAGACCAGCAACACATGTGATTAACAAGATGGGTGGAGACTGAAGGGAAATGCACATCGGGGCAACTGACCAAGCCCTGGTCAAAGAGCCGCTTGTGGCTCAGTAGGTTAATGCAATCATAGTTCTTCATGGAGTCCAGGGTTTGATTCCCCACAGATCCTTCACCTTCAGTGCTCAAAACAATAGCTAAAACAACCAGGTTTGGAAGGTCACAAGATATACAATCTGCACTGTACATCCAACATTAAAACCTGAGCAAGTTCTGCAAGAAATTTGTATGTTCTCCAGATCTCTTCCACCCTCCAAGAACATACAGGCCTTAGGGGAGTGGCCTGGGGTATTGAGGACCATTGTCTCTAAAGCACTGTGTAAATGTGGCATCACAATATCACATATAGAACTGAAGAAGCTGCTCGGATGAGTAGTGAAACATCTTCAATGATTACTTAACAAGTCCAGTTGCTTTAAATTTATTTATACTAGATAATATAAAGAATAAAAATCATTAAAAAGATTACATTTACCACCTAACCAATTCCATTTTTTAGTCACTGGATTATTCCTCTGGCCGTTCCTTTCACCGGAACATTCCAGTCTATTCTGCACTGACCTTGGTGGCCTTGTTTTGTTGATTGCAGCGGCGGCGGCGGCAGGTACGGGGAACAGAATTTGGCCAGGAGATTCTAAAGAGAAATATTTGCGCAATATTTTTGACAGAATAGAAAGTATTTTGAGACTTTCGATCAATAGCCAGCAAGCATGAATTGTTTACGACTTCATTCTGTTGAAAAGTAGAAATGACTATGGATTGATCTATACAAACAGCTGCTTGATGGTTTTTCTGCTTTTCAATTAAATCTCAGCCCGTTTTAACAATGCCTTGCACAGAGTACGAGTATGAAAGGGTAGAACAAATGGGAGCATAAAATCAGATCTGCCGTTTGACAACTTCTAACCCCAAATTGATCATTCTCTTTAAAGAAAAAGCTTTTGTTCCTGCGTAATAATTTCATTTTTATTGTCTGTAACGGAACGTACCAAAACATTTCATTTTGTCTCAAAACCCTGTAATTATAACAGAGTAAAAATAGATATTTTTTTAAGTAACTTATTATTCCTGCAGGTACAGCATATAATTCAATATTGTAAGTGGATCTACTCCCTTCCTGGAGGCCAAAGACCGGGTGGGTAGTGGAGGAAAGCAGGGCATAATGATGCTAGGAGGGCTAGGGATTGGCTTTGGGGAAATCCTGGATGAAGGACTTAATCCAGGAATTAAGGGAGAAGGAAAGGCTAATAAAGAGTTAATCTCAAGCTGCAGGCATACCTTCAGTTCTCTCAATAGTGCCCTTAAGTCTCCCCATATTTCCCCCGTTCAGATGATCAGAAGCCAAACAGGAAGAAAAAACGCTGAGCTGTGTAAAGAAAGTTCCCATAATGCCTCACTTCTGCACCGAGACCCAGACCAAGAAAACATGCTCAGTTAGTTAGTTAGACTATGAGTCAGCTTCCTGCTGATTGACTCAGATCCACATTCCTAAGGAGGGGGAGAGTGAGCTCTTCCCATTCTTGAGGTAGGAGGGAGCAGGAGAGAGGAGAAAGCAGAGAGCTGCGTGTCTCTGGCACATGAATTACAGACACAAGAAATCTTTGATAGAGGACAGCAATTCTGTAAGTGCTTATGGCTGTATTTACGGCTGATAAAGCTTACCGTACTTAGTTTTTACCTTTCTTACCTTTAAGGGTGGGCCTGTAAGTTATGTTATCGAGCAGGTTGAGGACCAGGAACTCAGCAGTGCCCCCCCACCTACCAATGTGTTTGGAGAAGTGGTTATCATTGCAGTTGGTGGGGTTACCTTGACTCTGGACCCCAGGGGTGAGATAAATGGGCATTTGGCAAGAGGAGTTGGTAACTAAGGGGAAAGTGACAGTCTCAGGGGGGAATAGAGAGGAGACAGGAACCAGGCTGCAGACTCTGATAGGATAGGGGCATTGTTTTACTACTGTTTTAGTATTGTGGTGCACATGGCCCTGTCAAAATAAGTTATGATTGGTTATGCTGAGTATCATTGTTAAATTCTAATTTGCTCTTTTGTTCTTCTTACTGGTGTACAGCTCCAGTTCACTTTTCCAGTAAAGCAATACTTTGGTATGGCATCTCTTGGCTTTGGACTAGAGTAAAGTCCCCCAGTTCCACTTCCACCACTGGGGGTGCACAGTTTGAGCAATCATGTATTTGCACACACCCAGTTCCTTGCTCCTGGCTCCACTTAACTATGGCTCCACTCAGGTATGAAAGTCACTAGTCACGTGGGTACACCTGTGCGGCATCACTCAACTTCTCCACCTTTACCTGCCCACTGCCAATAGGAACCTTGGCGTCATATTTCCTTGTCAACTGTGCAATTGTGATTCTCTTTCTGCTCTCATTTATTACTTGCAGATGGTGAGCATTGGGACAGCTCCACCATACTTGTTTGAATTAAAAATAGGGAGAGGGGGTGGAGAATGGGGGTGGCTTCTGGGAGCCCTAAACAGAAATCCGGCACTGGGTGTAAAGTGGGGACTAAGGGGAAAGCAGATATCGATGCTGCCTTCATTACTTGTCTTTAGATTTTATTACACAGATTCCAATGAATAATGTGGACTGGACTACTGAATATCGAGAGAATTTTCTCCATTTGTTTGTTGAGTGAGGTGTAGCATAACGTTTTGAGCGCAAGTTGCAAACCAAGGGAACAGGATCCATGGGGGTAAGGGCAATGGATGCAGAAGAATTCCGACATTTATTGATTTGATGGTGGAATTGGAATAATGCAGTTTTCTTCTTGCCTCTTCACTAAAGCTAATCAGATTCAATGCCAAGAACAATCCTTCATGAAGCCATACATTTATTGACCGATTTATCATATATAATATTTTCCTCAATAGCATCTCTTCACAATATCCATAAATTTCCTCTACTACTTCTCTCCGTATCATTAATCAATGAAGAATAAGCAGAGCATTTCAGCATCTTATGAATTGCATATATAAATTAACAGAGGGGCGCAAACCCTAAGGGGCTGATTTACTAACCCACGAATCCGACCCGAATTGGAAAAGTTCCGACTTGAAAACGAACATTTTGCAACTTTTTCGTATGTTTTGCGATTTTTTCGGATTCTGTACGAATTTTTCGTTACCAATACGATTTTTGCGTAAAAACGCAAGTTTTTCGTATCCATTACGAAAGTTGCGTAAAAAGTTGCGCATTTTTCGTAGCGTTAGAACTTACGCGAAAAGTTGCGCATTTTTCGTAGCGTTAAAACTTAACGCTACGAAAAATGCGCAACTTTTCGCGTAAGTTTTAACGTTACGCAAAATGCGCAACTTTTTACGCAACTTTCGTAATGGATAGGAAAACTCGCGTTTTTACGCAAAAATCGTATTGGTAACGAAAAATTCGTAAAGAATCCGAAAAAAACGCAAAACATACGAAAAAATCGCAAAGTACCGATCATTACGAAAAAAACGCAATCGGACTCCATTCGACCCGTTCGTGGGTAAGTAAATCAGCCCCTAAGTGTGTACCATTCAATCTTTTATTCCTATCAGTTAAAAATCTACTTTTCCTGTGCAAAGTGTCCATTAGAACAAAATATAAGTAGCCAATTCAATACAATCAAACTTCTTCACACCAGGTACTAGTCAAAACCATTGCTCCTCCCTGGCTGCTCCAAGCCCAGTATTGTCCACCAATAAATGGGAGAAGATCAAAGGGATTTTTCTTTGAGTTTTCCCCTACATCATTTAAAGGAGAAGGAAAGGTTCAATAATTGGGGGGTGCCAGGCTGTTATCTCCTGTTATCAGAAAATTGCACTGTCCTGGGGTTCATTCTGAGAAGCAATGCTCTTCCTTCTTCTTTTGTCTTCATGCTGGTCAACATGCTGGTCACTCTACTGTGCATTTGTCAGCCCTGGGATTTTGAGAAAGAGATGGGGTGAAAGAGGATCAGTCGCACAGAAGTACCACTGCAATGCCCCCAAGTCATAAAGGGAATGTATTGTATGTGTAGGCCTCTGTTTTATGAAATTCCATGGTATTTTATGGTGTTCAACCATATTTTTCCACAACATGGATCTTTTGAAGTAAATCATATTCTATAATTAGTTTTACACTGCAATCCCAAATTCCTACTAGCGTACTAGTGTATTCAATGGGAAGCTCCTTCACTTGGGTTGGAAGTTGAGTGCATAAACACTCTATTTCCAAAAATAAATATATACCTGATTCTACAACTTGGAATAAACATGATACTACTATGAGCAATTTCCCAAAATCCCTTAGACATATAATGTAATTCAAACCTACCCCTTCTTGTTCCATTGTAAAGTGGATCCTGGGACTTGAAGTTACTTTGCTTAGCAGAGAATATGTGCACCACCCACTATGGAAAGCAGATGGACTCAAACTCCCAGAATTCTTCACTTGGCAATGGAACAAAAGGAGGGAGGAGTTGCATTGCCCTGTACACTAAAGAATGGTGAGGAGCTGGAACCTGTGAACAGAGATATGTCTTCATGGTTTTCTGGCAATCAGGTATTTTTGTGTAAAAAAATACATTTATATTTATTTCGGGAAGTTTATATAGTGTTTATGTACCTTTTCTACATAAACCCAACTGAGTGAGATCATATCAAAAGGTGGGGGGTGCATATACTCTTTAGGGAACCTGAGACTTTAGCATCACAATATAAGACTCAAGTAGGCACAGGGTAAGAAACGTAAGGTCCATGGCAATAAAATGCAACCTATATATTGAAGGGGCACCATGTACTCTTTCCAACATGAGTTCATTGATTAAGGAACCAAACACGGAGTAGCCTCAGTTTCCCTGTTTGCCCTGTTTAGCTCATTGAACAAGTGTAGGTACTTTAGTAGGCACTGAAGCTGATTTTGTTATTTCCCCTGCATAACAGGAAGTCAATAGAGTAACTTCAACATAGTTCAACACACACATTTCTTAATCCATTGTTGAATCCATTGTGAACCACTACACTATACAATATTATAAGAGAATTAGCCACAGTAGAGTGGAATACCGATGTTAGAGTAGACTTGATATTGCACCCTCTAATGGTGAAACTAAATGTACATAGGCCGATTAAAGCTGCCAACGGACAGAGTCGGTAGTGTATGGGGCCCTTAAGGTGCCCATACAACTTAAGATCCGCTCGCTTGACGATGTTGCCAAGCAAGCGGATCTTCTCCCGATATCCCCCACCTATGGGTGGGCAATATCGGGAGAATCCAGGCTAATTCCTATAACGACGGGTATAGGCAAAGTTGGTCCAGGGACCGCATCAACGAGGTCATGTGGTCCCCGATCCAACTAGATTTTTAGGCCAGATGTCGGTCGGGCAGGCCCGTCGGTAGTGCCCATACATGGGCCGATTTGCTGCCGAATCTGTCTAAGGGACCGATATGGCAGCTAGAATCGGCCCGTGTATGGGGACCTTTACAATGGCTGCCCTGAAAATCAACCAGATGTCGAGTGGGCAGGTTTAAAAATCCAATCTGGGCGGGAATTTCAGTGGCTCATTGATGTGGTCCTCGCTCATACAGCCTGCATCCTTTCAATGTGATCCAAAGGCCATTTTAAACCAATATCACCAATATCAAGTTGGCCATATTGGGAAAAAATCTGCACTTTGGTGATATCGCCAAACAAGAGGATCTTTCAGTATATGGCCAGTTTAAGGGATTGCCATTTATGGATCCATTCTGTTAGTCTTGCCCAAATTACGTCATGCTATGGCCCCTATTTATGAATGTTTACTGGCCCTTTAATGCAGTATTTTTAAGAAGGCAATGTATGGATATTTTATTTTCTCAGCACAAGCTGATGGGATCTGAAAAAAAAATTCTTAATTCTTTAATATGAATCACTGGTCCTTAACTTTGAAGAATAACAGCCGTTCCTAGAAGGCCAAAACAATGCATTCCCATTCTGTACCAATTAGAAGAATTTGGAGTTGCTGAAATCTACAAAGGGATTAAACGCCCAACAATCCAGATGGGTAATTTCCTTCTCTATATGCAACACTGGAATTGCAAACGGACGGGGGACCTGGAACATAGAGGAAGATGCTGTGCCATGAATAGTGCAGGAAGGAGACAGCAAATGAAGGAGCCCGATCTTAATCTTTCAGAAATTGTTTCTTTGGTCTTAAACCCCAGAGCTTTGTGCGGGAAATGTTTTGTTGGAAAGAGTCGGCTCACATAGGAAAGTGTGATTCCACTGCAAAAGGAATACAAGATAAGAATGTTTCAGTGACTACCTATGTGCCCCAGGCTTGCTGCTAGCCTTCTTCCCACTCTGGATTCTACTTTTTTTCATTTAATCTCATCAGGCTAAATCCCACATCGTTTTTGGTGTGATTGAACGATATTTATTTTTAATAAGGTTGTTAGTATGATGCAGGCACCACATGTCTAAATCTATTTGCAATTGGTCTTTGACTTTTTATTTTCCGCAGCTTTTGAAATTATTTTGAATTTTTGTTCTGCAGCTTTAGAGTCTGGAATGCAAACTGTTATCTGGGTACAAGGGGTTAATTACCCTATCATCAAAGCAGATTTGACATAAAAATCCGGAAACCCGTTATCCAGAAAGTTCCGAATTACAGACCATCTGCCATAGACTCCATTATAAGTAAATAATTCTGATTTTTATTTAATGGTTAAATGATTCTCTTTTCTCTGTAATAATAAAACAGTACCTGTACTTGATCCCAACTAAGATATAATTACCCCTTATTGGGGCAGAACAGCCCTATTGGGTTTATTTAATGGTTAAATGATTCCCTTTTCTCTGTAATAATAAAACAGTACCTGTACTTGATCCCAACTAAGATATAATTACCCCTTATTGGGGCAGAACAGCCCTATTGGGTTTATTTAATGGTTAAATGAATCCCTTTTCTCTGTAATAATAAATCAGTACCTGTACTTGATCCCAACTAAGATATAATTACCCCTTATTGGGGGCAGAACAGCCCTATTGGGTTTATTTAATGGTTAAATGATTCCCTTTTCTCTGTAATAATAAAACAGTACCTGTACTTGATCCCAACTAAGATATAATTACCCCTTATTGGAGGCAAAACAAGCCTATTGGGTTTATTAAATATTTAAATGATTTTTAGCAGACTTTACTTGTGGAGATCCAAATTACGGAAAGATCCCTTATCCGGAAAACCCCAGGTCCCGAGCATTCTGGATAACAGGTCCCATACCTATACTGTTTTTGAGTGCCCAAAGAGAAAAAAAGAATAACAATACAGCTGAAGCTTTCATTTTTTTGAGGGTTACTGGGGTCAGAGACCCCCAACCATGAACCATATTCAGCTGCATGGTAGAACGAGTTAGAATATATTGCCATACAAATTGTGGATGACTAGTCTTGCAAGTTTGTCTTACAGCTTATTCTGAATGTTCTATGTGTAATTTGTGCCAAAAAAATATTTGTGTCCTATTTGGTTTAATGGTTGCCCACCATGACCAGCTCAGTGGACCTTTTTAGATGCCAAGGGTTCCATGATTTTTCCTTTGTCTGACCTGGGGCCCATGTATAGCTAAAGACCCATATTGTACTGACAGGATTGTTACACAATGTTAATTTCTGTTTCACCAAACCATGGTAACTCTAGTTCTGTACAGGTCCCGACTTCAACCTTTTCAACATTCAACCTGTAAGATGCCATATACAGTCACTATTTATTGGGCTGGTGGGGGCTGTTTGGGCGTCTGTGTACTTGGAATGTCAGGACCTATTTCGAATAGTGATGAGCGAATTTTTTCAACAGGCATGGATTCGCAGCGAATTTCCGCATTTCACCATTGGCAAATTGTTTTGCAAAACTTTAGTGAAAATTTGCCGCGGAAAAATTGGGCACGGTCACGCAAAAACCTGCGGTCCACAAAAAAATAGACGCAGACGACAAAAATTAGCCGCGGGTGACAAAAAAGATGCGGGCGACAAAAAAAATTGTGCAACAAATGCGTTTTGCAAATTTTTGGCCATTTCACAAATTTTCTTCCTGTTTCGTGAATTTTATGGCTAAGCGAAACGGGACAGATTCGCTCATCACTAATTTCTAATCCCAGTCTAGACCTGCTTGGAGTGACCTACCAGGATACCAGGAATAATCCCAGATGTCAGTGGACATTCCTGCTCCAACCATATGACCTTTTAATGGTGATTCCCTATTTCTGTATAGGAGCAAAATGGAGAAATAGATGGCAGATCAGATGATAGTATTTATAGAAAAGGGTCTAGGAGAATAAGGAGATTGAGTGAGGAGAAGAAGACACCAAACTTTTTGGTTTGCCCCTGGTATCCCAGTCCAGCACTGAAGATAAATTCTAATACGTATTATTAGCAACATTTTTTTACATAAGTAGCCTCTTTGATGCTGGGGAACCAGGCCAAATACTCATTGCCCTACAAGAAAACTGTCCCTGTCAGTAAGCGGTCCCACCAGAATTCTTTACTGCTCTGCAATATCAATATCTGTGTGTGAAACATCAAGATTTTGGGTCAATACCAGGATTTGGCTGTGGGCCCAGTAACAAACAGATTTGCCAAATTGATATAAATTGGTAAAATAATGTGACATGCTGACTTTATGATTCATAAAAACTGCCATATTATTATTATTGCATAATCTAAACGATTCCAAGAGAAGGGAAAGGGATCGTCTGCTGCCTCCGTGTCACATCGTTTAGCCCGGGAACTATTTCTATCAAGGTTATCTTAAAAGGATGGCATTTGTGTCACAGAGATGTATCTGCCAGGAAATATTGACGTTACCTGAAATAACATAACGAGAGGACAAAATGAATTGGTTTCTTTTCCCATCCTGTCAGGCAGCCAATACAATTTTTCCATTTTTACTTTAAAATCGATAGGTGTCTTTAAGTTACTTATGCCTTCGCCATACTCCATTGGCCATTGCTTCTGCCTGGGAGGCTACGAGGCCTCTCTGCTTACACACCAGCCAGAGACACTCTGGGGAGCAAATGCTATTCTGAATGAGACAGTTTTGGATTCAGGTGTCCTGGCAGAGGTCACCTGGGTGTTATTCAGATGAGAATACAAAACAATAACATTTCCGATTGGCTCTTCATAAAGGGCACTGTTATAATTCCTTTTTTACTTGTCTTCATAATTTTTATTGTCCATATTTAAGTCCAGGAAGTTTTATGGTTTTTCTACATACTCAGAAGCCAAGAGGTGGATATTCATTGTATCCTGGAATGGGCCAATCTGAGTATATGTTTTAAATGGCAAGGATTGGTCCTACATGGCCACCATTTACAGACCTAAATGCACCTGTTATCTGTTGGTGATTAGTGATGAATCTGTTCCGTTTCACTTCACAGAAAAATTCGCGAATCTTTCTAAAGATCCGCAAAACGGCGAAAATTGTCGCCCGCGACTATTCTTTTGTCACCTGCGGCTATTATTTTGTTGCCCGCGGCTATTAATTTGTCGCCCGCGGCTATTATTTTGTCGTACGGCTATTCTTTTGTCGCCCATGGCTATTATTTCATCGCTCACAGCTATTATTTTGATGCCTGCGGCTATTATTTTGTCGCACTTCTATTCTTTTGTTGCCCGCGGCTATTATTTTGTTGCGCGGCTATTCTTTTGACGCCCGCAACTATTCTTTTTTGACGCCGGCAACAATTTTTGGACGTGCGGTGAATTTTCCCATGGCAAATTTTTTCATCCGCTTCGCAAAACAATCCGCCAATGGCGAAACGCGGAAATTCGCTGTGAATCCATGCCTGGCGAAACATTTAGCCCATCACTATTGGTGATCCTAAACAACCCAACTTACCTATAAGCCATATTCAAGGGTATAAAGATATTGAGAGTTGCCAGATAAGGGCTGTTTTGGCTTTGATAGCCCCATGTTCAGTGTTGGGCTGGCCCACCAGGATACCAGGAAAACTCCCGGTGGGCCCAGGGGTCAGTGGGCCCTCTTGCTTCTAACTATTTAGCCTGTTTCAAGATCATTACCTATTTCTTGGTGGATGGAAGAATAGAGTATAGTATGTAAAAAAAGACATTAGGATAATAAAGAGTTAAGAGGGTTTTCTAGTGGGTCTCTGCCATCTCAGTCCGACACTGCCCACTGCCTGTAGGAAGCTCTTTAATAAACATTTGCCTCCAGAACTTGTCTTAAAACCATAATTTAAAATTAAACTACTAAAGTCATTGGGGGCACCAATTGTTAGGACCCCCCCCCAGTGATTAAAATCACCTACCTGATACCCCAGGCTAGGTATCTCTGTTGAAGTTCAATATGGTCTTCTTCTTCTTCAGAATTCTTTTCTCCAGGCCCAGGCAGGCACAAGCACAGTAAAGTGAAAAAAGCCTGCTATTTGCACCTACATTCAGCTCACAATCTACTACAAATGAACTTGCCCAAACCACAATGGGCAAAAGACAGAAGAAGCCAAAGAACATGACAATAATGTGCTTCTACAGAAATACCCCAGGCCAGTGCAGATTTTAGCAAACAGGAGCAACAGCTTGGGGTATCAGGTAAGTAATTATACCTTTCCTTCTCCTTTATGCACCTGCTTTGAGGCCACTGGGTACAACATCACAGGAGGCGGTGAGCTACAAGAAATTAGTTGGGGATCACTGGCCTAAGGTCTTTCCAATAGTAAATGACTGGCAGCCATTACTGATGTTGACCATATAGGTCAAGTTGATGACCAGATTGCCTTGATTCACTGAGACTGCTCTCTGGCCACCCCGCTCTTGCATAGAGTTCGGCCAAACATAAACAGAACTCTATTCAAGGGGCCACAGGTCTGTGGCATCAGTATCTTTGACTTTTCTATAGAAGACACTGTGCAAGGTGCAAAAAATGGGTGAAATGTCCAGGGGGTCCTAACTAACCCCTATAGTAGTTACCTTCTATCAACATTCAATAAATTATGTTGGAATAGGTTATTGTTTCAGAAAACATAATTTATCTTGATACATTGAATTATGATATTTGTGGGCGTCGCCGCCCTAATGAAACAATGCCCTCTAGTGGACAAATGGTCAGGAAACTTGGATTCCTGTTTGGTATTCCCAAGCAAAAAATGGTAAAGGAAGAAACTCTCAGACTAAAAAAGTCAGAAAGATTTATATAAAAATCATTATTTTGAAACTCCATAATTTCAGTCTAGTGATGTGATTCCATTTAGCGCTGAGTCTCTTGTACAGTCTGTGTGCATTACCCAGTGACTTCGTACCGGAACTTTCACCTTCCAGGACTCCGGCAGCTGCCCATTAGCAAATGGTAGACTCTCAGAAGCCATTCTGTTATTATCTCTCCATCTCCCTTACCTATTCCCTAGAGCCCTTTTCCTCTTGCTAATTGGAGTACTTAGACTGTATGTCTAGTTGCAGCCACTGAAGGTGTCTTACAAGGTCTAATCTTCTTTTATTAATAGTTTTCTAGCTTACACAGACGTGAGGTTATGTTTACCAGGTCCCTCTTTTCCATATCATCATATCAGTCAACTTGCCAGACTACTGAAAGGAACCTGTAGATCCAGGTGATTCTAGATTCACTGGGAGTGCTTATTTGTGCCCTGGGTACCCCTGGAACTATAGCAGGGTGACTGTTACCCCAATGTTTCTATATATCTGTAACCTTGTTATGGGCTAAGGGGGCCCAGCCTGAAGGCCAGTTAGGGGGGGGTTTGGGGTGAGTGCTTATTTGTGCCCTGGGTACCCCTGGAACTATAGCGGGGTGACTGTTACCCCAATGTTTCTATATATCTGTAACCTTGTTATGGGCTAAGAGGGCCCAGCCAGAAGGCCAGTTAGGGGGGGATTTGGGGTGAGTGCTTATTTGTGCCCTGGGTACCCCTGGAACTATAGCAGGGTGACACCCCAATGTTTCTATATATCTGTAACCTTGTTATGGGCTAAGGGGGCCCAGCCTGAAGGCCAGTTAGGGGGGGATTTGGGGTGAGTGTTTATTTGTGCCCTGGGTACCCCTGGAACTATAGCAGGGTGACTGTTACCCCAATGTTTCTATATATCTGTAACCTTGTTATGAGCTAAGGGGGCCCAGCCTGAAGGCCAGTTAGGGGGGGATTTGGGGTGAGTGCTTATTTGTGCCCTGGGTACCCCTGGAACTATAGCAGGGTGACTGTTACCCCAATGTTTCTATATATCTGTATTCCTTGTGGGTGAGATTTTGGGCGAGTGCTTATTTTCTGCGGAAAGAGCCCTATCCTGGTAAGGTTAAACTAACTATATTATATATATATTTAAGCAAAAAGCTGAGTTGTGTGTGTCTCTTTGATGTATTGATTTTCTGTTTTGTCTGTCATGTTCCATTAAGAGCGTTTAGGTTCCTTTTCTTATGATGGATCTTGTATGTCTACAGGCTGAATAACAGTTGTTTTACTTGAATGTGAGAACTTGTCATTCATCCTGTTAGTGTCTATGAAGAGTCTCCTCTAGGTAAGTAAATTTATTAAAACTAGGCACATTTGCCTAAGTGAGGTAACCCAGTGAAACCAATCAGAGCTTTTCTTTCATTGTTCTTTCTGCAGTGGATAAATCAAAGCAAGTTAGTAATTGGTTTCTATAGGTTTCTGCACCAAAGCAAATTTGTCCATCATAAATGAAGTCCTCTAGAGAGAGTATGAAGGGATTTGGGCATACAGAAAGACCCCAGGACTCAAGTCTTGCCCCATTATGCCCTGGCCATGGCCCATTGCACCCCCCAATCACTATCCTTACTCCAACAAACTTGCCTTTAGCTACTTTTATATTGCAACTCCCGGCATCTTCAGCCTTTCTCATAGGAACTTTAGGCTTTAAAACATTTGTGAGACTCACGAGTCGCACACAGGAGAGCACATTGCCAAGAGAAACAGTGGTTTGTCTAGAGAGAAGACTAATGGCACATAAAAAGAAATGGGGTTTTACTATCTCAGTGTGTGTCCAAAACCACTTACTATCTTTCATCGCTGACATGTAAAAGTACCATTAAGCCACCAGGAGATGGAGCAATCAACCTGACATCAGAAGATTTCCCCAATCGCTTCAATTTTAAATATTTTTACAGTTTTGGGAAAAGAGCTATTCACTTCTTTTGATAAAGTATTTCAATGGAAAATCTCAGAATATTTATTTTTTGCTTTGTACTTTTTTAAGTGGTCCTCAGGGCGGTATACATTGATATGGAAACATCTGTGCCATGCTAAACAGTACATGTTGCCAGCCTTGGCCCCCTCGTGGTACTAAGAACATCTGTCGGCAGCTGCATTGCATCTGCTAATGTTACCTTGATATGGATGGGATAAAGCCGTGGTCTTTAGGACCACTTAGGACCAAAAATTGATGCGTGTATTAAGGTTATGGGCTAGGGGTTGGCAACTTCTACAAAAACAATACTGGTAGGTTGGTGGGCAGGACCATGAGGGGCGGGCAGTGATGTAAATGGGAGGAGTAGTGATGGGAGAAAAAAATTTGCCAGGTATGGATTTGCGACCAATTTCCATGTTTCCCCATTGGCAGATTTTTTCAAAAAACGGAAAAAAAGTAATTGTCACGCATCAAAAGAACTGTCTCTCGCGTCAAAAAGAATTATCTCTCGCGGCAAAAGAATTGTCTCGCGCATCAAAAAGAATTGTCTCTCATCAAAAGAATTGTCTCACGCATCAAAAAGAATTGTCTCTCATCAAAAGAATTGTCTCGCGTCAAAAAGAATTGTCTCTCATCAAAAAAATTGTCTCTCCCGTCAAAAAGAATTGTCTCTTGCGGCAAAAAAAATTGTCTCTTGCGTCAAAAGAATTGTCTCTCATCAAAAGAATTGTCTCTCGTGTCAAAAGAATTGTCTCGCGCGTCAAAAAGAACTGTCTCATGCGTCAAAAAGAATTGTCTCTCCCGTCAAAAAGAATTATCTCTCCCGTCAAAAAGAATTGTCTCTCGTGTCAAAAAGAATTGTCTCTCCCGTCAAAAAGAATTGTCTCTTGCGTCAAAAAGAATTGTCTTTTTTTGCAGCGCAACATTTTTCCCGTTTCTCAAATTTTTCGCCATTTCGTTAATTTTCTGGGACAGATCGCTCATCATTAGGGAGGAGCAGTGAGGTCACTGGGTGGAGTTGTGATGTCAAAGGAGAGAAACTTAGGCCATCAAGCACTGAATCAAAAGAACATTTGGTGAGTGTGGGGGTGGAAAGGGCCAAATGGAGGCAGGTCAGGGGCAGATTGACTAACTATTACCGACAAGTACTTTGCCGGTAACTTTGTAAAACCTGCCAGTAAAATACCAGCTAATCCGGTAAAATACCAGGCAGATGACAACCCTAGTGCGGGCACAAATTTGTTGAGGGTTGAGGGTTGCTGCCTGGGGCCCGCCAATGAGTTATTTGCCCTGGGTCTGGCCCAATAATAAACAGGTCAACAAATTGTCTAGCCCTAACCTATAACTGCTATGAATTATGTATCTCAGCTGAACCACCTATCTCTGATAATTACAAAAGGGGGAATGGAAGGGAACAGTCTAAAAATTCTATTGGAGGAGTTGGAACTGGGGAAACAAGCTACAAAAAGGTTGGATGAGTGAAGGTGCTGCATACAGTATTAGGGTTCCATTGCCAACCCAAACATGCCCAACCCATGGGTTTCAGGCTGGCCCGTGCACCACTAGTCTGTAATGTACACAATCACATGTACCCACCATTACACGTGCTGGGGCTCAGCACTTAAGGGAGGGGGCGCTCCTGGCACTTGTGGGTTCAAAGCAATGGCGACAAACAGGATATCGACAAAAGGGGGGCAAGCCTCGTGGTTTCATTAAATTGGCCAGGAAAAACACAACATGGGGTGCAGGCCATGCCAGTGAACATTTGAATGACTTGAGAGTTGGTTTTAAAATGCACTCTTCATATTTAGTCACAGGCTCACTTACAGATTCTTAGGGTGTTACTTTGAGGCATCCCTATGCATTTTGCACCTAAACACAGCTCTAACTGTAACAGGAAGTAGTGTGGGAGCAAAAGGCAGAACTCTGCCCATTCATTGGCTGATGGGGCCTAGCATGTATGTGTGCCTTGGCTTGTTTGTGTGCACTGTGAATCCTATGATCCCAGGGGGCGGCCCTTATTACTTAAAATGGCAGTTTCCTATTTAGGATTACCCAATAGCACATACTACTAAACAAGTATATTTGTATGAAAATGGTTTATTTAGATGAAGCAGGGTTTTACATATGAGCTGTTTTACATTGTTTGGGGTTATAGTTTTCCTTTACATTAGTAAATGAGCCCTACAGAGTAATAAAAACAGCTTTCTGTAATTCATGAATGTAAAAACCAATGTAACAGTAGGGAAACATGGAGCTAACCTGAAGTGTGAATATAAAGCAATCAGATGGGAAACCATGTTAATCATAACCATAATTAGTAATGGGTTGTAGAACACGGAGGGGGTCCCATTATTGGTGAACGATACTAACATTAATATATGATTATACGGAATGAATCCCGTACCCCCAGGGACAATTATTATAGATTATAACTTGATGATTATTTATTGGAACATGTTCTCCTTCCCTAATACAGTTACATGGATATACAGTATCGTTAGCAAAGGTGGGAAAAACAATTGGCAAGTCTATTCTTATACAGGACATCACTGCTGAGCTGATAAGGCAATAAGGCAACAGCCAATTTATTTTCTCAGCGGGGGGTGGGGGGGGGTAATTCCTTCCCCACCCAATATCTCTCCATTAATTCTAATAGTTACAGCCTTGATAGAAAGGAAAAAGAACATAGGGCACTAGAACACAACCTAGTGGGGAACGCATCAATGTAATAAAGTGGTCCCGGTGCTCCAGCCCAGACCCTCAGCTCAAGGAAGTGGACAAACTATAACAATGCAAAAACTGGCTTTGGGCACATCAAAGATCCACAAAATAGGCCATCATTATAAAGTAGTAAAATAGAACAGCCCGAGGCAGTAGAAATCATGGTATAAATAGGATTTTTTACTACTATATTGATGGCCTATTTTGTGGATTTTTGATGTGCCCAACGCCAGTTTTTGCATTGTTACAGTTTATCTGCTTCCTTGAGCCGATATACACCAATTTTTGCATTGGAAGAAAGGAACCCAGACTAGAGATGTAGCGAACCTCACAAAAAAAGTTCGCGAACCCGTTCGCGAACTTTTGCGAACTTTGCGAACCCCATAGACTTCAATGGGAAGGCGAACTTTAAAACCTAGAAAAGCCATTTCTGGCCAGAAAACTGATTTTAAAGTTGTTTAAAGGGTGCCACGACCTGGACAGTGACATGCAGGAGGGGGATTAAGGGCAAAAATTTCTCTGAAAAATACGTTGTTGACACAGCGTTGCGTTTTGTGCTGTAAAGGGCAGAAATCACACTACATTTCTAAACTTGTGTAATAAACTGCTTTAAAACGTCCGGCGTCTACATGCCAATCAAGTCGTGTAAAGGTTACAGCCGGTTCACACGCAAAGACAAAACGCCGCAGTACTGGATACGGAAAATATTATTGCTGGTGGAAAAAACATCGCTCAGGTGATTTTATTGCAATGCAATGTCACTACTATGTGTAACGTATTGGGTTACAGCAGATGAGATCAGCAGGACAGTTGCCCACAGCAGCTACATACAGAGCAGTAGAAAGTAGATTACTAGTCAGCAAAGCTACCTAAACTGTCCCTCAAACCCCTGCACAGCTCTCTCCCTATGCTAACTCATCAAGCACACACAGGCAGAATGTAAAATGGCTGCTGGGCTTCGGTTTATATATGGAAGGGAGTGGTCCGGGGGTGGTCCAGGAGGGAGAGCTGCCTGATTGGCTGCCATGTATCTGCTGGCTCTGGGGTGAGAGGTCAAAATTTGGCTCCAGCTAAGGCGAACCCAAAATTGCGAACTTGCGAACTTGCGAACACCCGATTTTCGTGCGAATTAGTTCTCCGGCGAACAGTTCGCTACATCTCTAACCCAGACCAGAGTGAGTTAAGGCAACTGTCGTCCCCATTTACTTTATAACTAGCGATGAGCGAATTTTTTGCACCAGACATGGATTCACAGCATATTTCCGCATTTTGCCATTGGCAAATAGTTTTGCGAAACTTCAGGGAAAATTTGCTGCAGAAAAATTTGTTGCACGTCAAAAAAGTTGTGGTTGCGTCAAATTGGGCGCGGTGGCAGCAAAAGATGCGGTTGCGCCAAAATGGGCGCGGTCACAGCATAAAAGATGCAGGCTACAAAAAACTTCTGACCCCAGAAGCCAAAAAACAATTGCTCTGTTATTGTTACTTTTTCTAACTTGCTATTCACGTCCCTCTCCTATTCATTTACCATCCTCTCTTTCAAACTGCTCCCTGGTCACTAAGGTAATTTGGGCCCTAGCAACCAGATAGCTGCTGAAACTCCAAACTGCAGAGCTGTTAAACAAAAACTGAAATAACTACAAGGCTACAAATAATAAAAAATGAAGACCAATTGCAAATTGTCTCAGAATATTACTCTCAACATCATACTATAAAGGTGAACAGCCCCTTTAAGACTAATAGATCTACTGTTGTTTGATAAATACAAAGTCCTAATCTAAGTATCCCATTTTACTGCTGTTGCTTCTTTCTAAAGCTGGTGTTACCTTTATAGGGTCAAAAGGCTCATTAGGTTCAAAGGTACTTGGGGGCCTTTATATAAAGCTGTGCTAAATTATTAATGATGCAAAAAGTGTGTAAAATAAATGGCTGGTGTGTTTATAGGTGGAGGGAGTCATTGAAATCCGGTTTTCAAAAACACAAACACATTTTTATATTTAATCCGTGCTCTGATAAACTTCAGTCACACTTTACTGCTGCGCTGCAAGTTGGAGGGATATCCCCCCCCCTTCCCAGCACCTGATCAGCAGAACAATGGGAAGGGAGCAAGATAGCAGCTCCCAGTAGGTATCAGAATAGCACTCAATAGTAAGAAATCCAAGTCCGGCTTGGGACTCCTCCAGTTACATGGGAGTAGGAGAAACAATAGGTTAGCTGAAAGCAGTTCTAATGTGTAGCGCTGGCTGAAAGCTCAGACTCAGGCACAATGCACTGAGATGGCGCCTACACACCAATATTACAGCTACAAATACATTTGTTGGTTCAAGAATAACATTATAAATGGCAGAGGGAAATATTTGCTAAGTAAACAGTGTCATTTAGAAATAAAAAGTACCCCATAAACATCATAACAAGCATAATCTCTCTCATAGACAACCTTCTATTGGTAACCTCCCAAAACAAAAATGTCTCTCTTCTATTTCCATCATGTTATTTTACTACTGGCCAAGCACCATTGCACCAGTCTGTTCTGATGAATCAATTGATGCGAGGGGAACCTGTAGCCACTACAACCTTGAAGGCAGCAGTAGCTCCAGAGTTCCCACTGTGTCCAGTACAGGCTGCAGCATTGCCCCTAATATGTGTACAAACAACCTCTGATTTTTACACCAGAATTTCATCAATGTCCAAAATAATTTTATTAAGAATCACAAAATGTAAAAGAATTTTTCTTTATCTTTGATCTTTGAAGTAAAATCAAGTTCAAAAATCCATAATGTAAATGTTTCTGCCGGAATGTTCTCTGATACGGAACGTGTTCTTTCATTTCAGATGGACCCGGTGCTCTTTGAAATGCTTTCATGTCTGGGACAGAAGAACTGACCCGCTAGAGCCAAGTGCGTTTCTGGTCAGCCCCTAATTTCTCTGATACATTGCGCTGCTTTCTTGTGATCTCGACCAAGAACATATCAGAAAGGGGAAACAAATAATTCCTAATAAATCGGAATTCTGCATTTAGAACCTCCTAAAGATAAACATTTCATCTGCTAATTTGGCTTCTTTTACACAGAAAAAAACACGCGATTCGCTAAAGTATTAACGCATGCGTTAAGTCCCAAATTGTGTGCGTTAAATTTCGCGCTACGGCATGCATTATTTTTAATGCATGCATTCATTTACGCGCGGAAATAACACTAACGCATGATTCACAAACACTTAGACGCGCTAAATATCGCATTTGTCTGTGCGAAAATGAACACCTACTTGGGGCAGGCGGTAATTATAGAAAAGTATTGCGTGTAAATTACCACAAGTATGCTTTTAGCAAATCGTGCGTTAATTCGCGAAAAATTTGACGTGATAATATTTTTAACGCACGCTATAAATAACACACATTTTATCAACCTTTAGTGAATCAGCCCTCTTGTCTTCTTTTTTGTAAACATGTTCTTGAATATCTCAGAAAAATCCTTCATTCCTGTGGCCAGAGTCTGCAGGTCTCTCCCCTCTCCTGCTCCCCCCCTCCCATAAGAATTAATAAAACTTACTCCCCCCACCCTTAGGAATGTGTAATCTGAGCTACAATGGCTAGAGCTGCAGAGAGCTACTTAAAATGGCAGTTGCTATCTTAAACAAACAGAGGGAGCTTCTAAAGCTGTTTACTCAGGTATGGTAAAGCTGTCTGCTGAATAAATATAGTATTCTAGGTGGCACTAATGTGGTGAATCTGTTGGCAGTAAAATGCCAAAATGACTTTCTTTCTCCTTCACACCGTATTGTCAACATTCCATTTTGATGTTTTAGAGTTTTTTGAAACCATGACTAAACTCATTTCCACAAAAAACACACGTCTAGGGATTTATTAAAAGATCTGAATTGAAAAAGCACAAACTAAAAAAAGAGCTGCAACTTTTTTGCCTTGTCACACAAATGCCAGGGTAAAATGCAAGGTTCTTTTTCTGCAACAAAATACGAAAAGTGAAAAAAAGAATTGAACTTTAGGAAATGCCCCCCCTAGTCGAGATAGCAAATTTTCCAAAATTTTAGAAAATTCCAGGAAAGAAAAGGCAATCTCGGTTTTATTCAGTTTACAAGTTTTCTTGTAATACATTTTCAAGATTCATCCACCCAAATGAAAAATTAAATTGAAAACAATTGTCAGCTAAAACTGATGGTCTCCAATAGGGATGAGTGAATCTGTTGCGTTTCGCTTCGCCGAAAATTTGGCGAAAAATTAGCCAAGCAGTGAAAATGTTGCGTGTCAAAAAAAAATGTAAATGTAAAAAAGATGTATTGAATGTATTGTGTTTATGGCACAATAGTGATGTAAAATTTGCAAAACCATTGGCATATTTCTTTTTCTGAGCTGACTGCATTGGATCTTCCGTCTATTTTTTCTTGCGCCCAAATGCATTATAGTCAACGGGTGTTTTTTTTCTCTAGCGCGAGTCACAAACATTTTCACCAGGTGAAATAATTTGCTAATTCCTACACCTTATACATTAAGTTCATCTTAGGGTGTTGCTTCCACCACAAATGTCTTCTCTCAGTGTACCAGAACGCCTCGATGGGTGCTCCAAAGCCTTACAATGAAAGTACCTTGCACTGGAGCACCAATCTGCTCTTACTAGCAGGCCTGGCCAACTCATAACTTGATACTAAGGTCGTATGTTCCAGGCTCTCCACCCCTTCCTTTAGTGCAGTCCAAAGAGGAAGAATCATGAGTTCCCTTCCATTATATAACCCAGTGATCCCCAACCAGTGGCTCGGGGCCAACATGTTGCTCCCCAACCCCATGGATGTTGCTCCCAGTGCCCCCAAACCAGGTAGTTATTTTTGAATTCCTGACTTGGGGGCAAGTTTTGGTTGAATAAAAACAAGATTTACTACCAAATAAAGCCCCTGTAAGCTGACAGTGTGCATAGAGGCCCCTAATAGCCAATCACAGCCCTTATTTGGCTCCTCCATGAACTTTTATGGTGCTTGTGTTGTTGCCCAAGTCTTTTTACTTTTGGCTGTGGCTCACGAGTAAGAAAGGTTGGGGTTCCCTGATATAACCAATGGACAGGACTTACAATCAGATCCCAATTAGGCAAACCGGGACCTCTTGGGTCTCCTACATTAATATATACCTTTTAATGCACTTACCCTTCAAATTACATACATAACTAACTAGGGATGCACCGAATTCTTTGTGAAAGATTCAGCTGAATACAGAACCAAATCTGAATTTGCAAATTAATAAAAGGATGAGCTAAAGAGAAGACCGCTCGCAATGGGCAGCAAAACATTTTCAACTTCAGTGTTTATGTGACAAAAAGCCCCAAGGATTCAGATCTGGTTCGGCCAGGAGAGTGTATTTGCCCGAATCCAAATCCTGCTGAAAACGACAAATCCATTACAATAGGTAGTGATGAGCGAATTTTTTCGCCAGGCATGGATTCGCAGCGAATTTCCGCATTTCAGCAAATTGTTTCGAGAAACTTCTGTGAAAAATTGGCAGCAAAAAATTTGTTGTGCGGAGATTTTTTCATTGTGCGTCTAATTGGGCGCGGTCACGTCAATCCGAGCACGGTCACGTCAAATCGGGGGCAGTCACGTCAAAAATAGGGCTCGGTCGCTGCAAATTGGGCGCAGTCACGTCAGAAAAAGGCTTGGTCGTGTCAAAATTTTGCGCAGTCACGTAAAAAAAGTGCGGGCGACAGAAAAAATCCCGCCACAAATGTGTTTTGCAAATTGTTTGCCGTTTCGCTAATTTTCTTGCCGTTTTGCGAATTTTATGGTGAAGCGAAACGGGACAGATTGGCTCATCAGTAACAATAGGCTTTAGTAAAATTCTATGTACATAAGGTGCCAAGCCATATTACTTTCACAATGGCTGTCCCACACAAGCGCACAAAGCTCTTACTAATGTTTGTAAATCCCTCCCCTGCCCCCCAATAATATTGCTGATGATTTATCTACACATAGGAGCAAACTGTACAATGCTACACACCATTTTTCTTTCAGAATGAACCCTTCAGTTTCTGCCTACCAAGGATGGACCCAGATGGGACATAAAACACACACAGAAATAAAATTAAGTGCAAATAAATAGAGGGAACTGTACTTCTCGCTGCAGCACTTTCAGGGCAAAGTCTGTATGATTCATGGAGAAAACTTAAATCATTTTATTAGCTTTGTCTTTTTTTTCCGCACACAGGCTAAAAATATCCAGAAAATATCCCCCCAATCCCTTTCCTCGGTCCCGGCGCTCACGGAACTTTTCTTTTTTATAACTTCTGTAAATCTTTGCCTTGGACCTGTTGTAATGTTAAGGGTCTAGAAACAGCTGGGTTATGAGAAGAAATGCAGTAAAGCAAACTTGATGGGCTCTCTTTATGTGCACTATCCAGCTGTCTGAATTATTGATGCACCGCGCCAAACGGCCCTTTTTTTTTGTAAGAAATAGCAGTTACCTTTTGTTCCGAAAATGATCTTTCACTATTGTGACGCAAGGGGAATATTAATTTACAATATACAGAACATCTAGTGAACCTTCTGGCCCCGGGGTTATGAAATATTACTAAGTCCTTATGGGTTGGCTTCATTTAAATTGCTAATTAGACCCACTATTTGGTTCATAAGTTCATGTTTTGAATTAATAACCCATAAAAGAATAGTTATCTGTACATTAACACTCAGAAGCATTATATAGAGTGCTTGGGGGGATTCGTCACACGTGTAAAACCCAAATCCCTAATAGGCACTGCCGCCGAAAGATAAAGGTAGCGAATGAAATTGCCATCGATGTGGTGGGGAAAGGATAATTGTAGAAGCTATGATATTCAGGGAACGCACTTTGTACAGTATTACAAAGCCAAAGCAATAAATTACATACACAATCTAATATCCTGTAGTATCCCATTGTCGGCAGTAAAATGTTAGACAGTAATAGAAGCGCGCCACTGTACAAATAATCCTATTACAAGGTAGTTTATATAGGTGTTCGGTAAAATCCCGCTCCCAAAATATAATAAAGTTATTAGAAGTGCATTGCCTACGGTAGGCTGAATTAGTGGGCAGATATTGGGCACGCTATCAGCAGAGAAATAAAATATGTATTATTATTTTGTGCATCTCAATTTAAGTCAGGAACTTTAATGCAACACAATTGTTGATGTCGCTGTTGCCTACTGCTACTGGCGAGTGTCTTATGTTATCTTCAAGGTTCTAGGATAGATTGGTCTAAAAACGCTAACGGTCCCCATACACAGGCCAATTGTAGCCGCCTTATCGGCCCATGTAGGGGCAGGAACGCCGGGCATGCCCGACCGATATCTGGCCTGAAATCAGGCAGGTTAAATGATTTAGTCGGATCGGGGACAGCATTGGCTCATTGATGCGGTCCCCGAATTGACTGCTCCCATTGCCACCGTTATAATCTAATCGAATTAGTCTACATTTACCCGATATCGCCCACCCGTAGGTGAGGATATCAGCAAAAGATCCGCTCGCTTGGTGACCTCGCCAAGCGAGCGGATCTTAATGTGTATGCCCACCTTAAGTGTTATAGTGCTTGGACTGGCTACTGGTGGGTTCTTATGCATCCCCCAATGCAAATGACCATAAGCCATAGGCTCCTCCCAGCATGTACTTGTTCCTGTTCAAGCTGGGAAGTTCTTTTGAATTGTTCATGGGTGAATTTTTTTTTTTTTTTTTTAAAGTATTTTTATTGATTTTGTTTTTTAACTGGAAAGGTTAGAAGGAGATAGGGAAGAGGGGAGGGAAAGGGAGCTGGACGGTCACTTTCTTCATTCCGCGGTTGTTGCTGTGGATTCGAGCCATGGGGACCAGACGCCTTCGAACTTGTTTATGCAGCCTCTGGCCAAGTAGGTGAGTTTGTACAACTGTAGCTGCGAGTTAATCAGGGCAATCCACTTGGCAAGTGTTGGTGGGGTTGCGCCCATCCAGTGCATGGATGGGTGAATTTTTAATGAAGGTTTGGGCTGACTAGGCCCCTCCCAAAACCAGCACCACTGGATTCCCTACAATTATCAAGATGGAGGTACTGTATATAAAGTTAAAACTTAATTTGTCCTGACAGTTTTGAGGTTATTATATGTGATATTGACACTGTATTTATACTACCTTGTGTTATGGGACACTATACTTGGAAATGGCACTGTATGTATCCTGATATGTGCTCTGGGGTATTATACGTGGAATTGACACTGTGTTTATTCTGCCATGCATTCTAGGGAAGAAGTATACATCAAAATGGGCACTACATTTATCTTGCCATGTGTTCTGGGGTATTATACATAAAAACTACCACTGTATTTATTCTGCCATGTGTTCTGGGGTATTATACATGGAATTGGCACTGTATTTATCCTGCCATGCATTCTAGGGTATTATACATAAAAATTACCACTGTATTTATTCTGCCATGTGTTCTGGGGTATTTTACATGGAATTGGCACTGTATTTATCCTGCAAGGTATATTGGCCATTATTATTAATCCTACTATGTGTTTTGGGGTATAATACATTGACCTGGCCCGGGAATACTTTAAAGAAAATAAAATCTAAACCATGTATAAAATGTCTTTAAATAGCCTCTCAAAACACAACATCCCTCTTGCCCTGTGCTCCTGTTGCCTGCCTGAAATTTGGTCATGCCTTCTGCCCCTACAGCTACTACATGTGTCTGATATACAAAAGGGTTGGACCACCCTTGGGAGCACTTAACAAGAGTTAACAAAGACTGGAGGGAAAATACAATTGAAGGTTTATTGTAATGTCAATTAATAAAGAAAAAAAGTAATTATATTATTATGTCATTATTATAGACTTGTTGCTACTTTTTCAGTACAAAAAAAAAAATGTAGCTATAATGTATCTAAAAAGGACATTTACAAGATATTAAGGTAATATATCCTAGAGATGACTTATACACGGGTGGGGACTCGAGGCCTGCAGAGGTACTGAGATACCATCAATCATTAAGGGAAGAATAGAGAAGATTACTATGAATATTTAATAAGTAGTAATAGATCTAGAAATATTACTTGTTGAGTTCTGAAATATAGATGAGTTCGGTGCCCTTGTACCTTGTAGTGTTTCTGTTTTGCTGGATGGTGTACCACAATGGTGCGGTCAGTTGTGTTCTCTGCATTTGTTTCTTTGGTTACACAGCCGTACACGTGTGGTTGACCTATCAAATGTCGTGTAACCTGGACACAAACACAAGTT
The DNA here is from genome assembly GCF_000004195.4 of Xenopus tropicalis. Taxonomy (NCBI): domain Eukaryota; kingdom Metazoa; phylum Chordata; class Amphibia; order Anura; family Pipidae; genus Xenopus; species Xenopus tropicalis. The sequence goes on along the minus strand of NC_030682.2, from coordinate 15,106,230 downwards.
GCAAACCGCCATGATGTAGTTATTTAGATCATCGTGCAAAATTGCAGCCCAATCCATTTCCAATGTTGAATCCATAAAACGGGGATCAATAATTTTGTTCTCTCTCTTGAGTGACTAGAACTTAGGGTGATGCTTCAAAGCAGGGATCCCCAACCTTTGAGCAACATTCAAATGGAAAAAGTGTTGGGGAGCAACACAAGCATGAAAAAAAGTTCCTGGGGGTGCCAATAAGAGCTATAATTGGCTATTTGGTAGCCCCTATGTGGCCTGGCAGCCTATAGAAGGCTCTGTTTGGCTTTACACTGGGTTTATGCAACCAAAACTTGCCCCCAAGTCAGGAATTCAAAAATAACTCCCTGGTTTGGGGGCACTGAGAGCAACACCCAAGGGGTTGGTGAGCAACATGTTGTCCCTGAGCCACTGGTTGGGGATCACTGCTTTAAAGGAACGGTTCAGTGTAAAAATGAAACTTGGTACAATAGACAGACTGCGCAAAAATGAACAAACTTCATAAGGATTCATGTACCTTTAGAAGGAATGTAATACCCTTTGTTACAATAGGGCTTTTGTATAATTATCCTACTCTCTGTGGGACCCCAAAAAAGTGTTTTCAAGGAACAGTTCAGTGTAAAAATGAAACTGGGTACAATAGACAGACTGCGCAAAATAAAACATGTTTTCAATATAGTTAGTTAGGCAAAAATTTCATCTATAAAGGCAGGAGTGGGCAGATGTCTAACATAATAGCCAGAATACTACTTCCTGCTTTCAACTCTCTAACCATTTAGTCAGTCAGTGACTTTAGGGGGGGCCACATGGGACATAACTGTTTAGCCAAAGCCTTCTTAAGTGAAAAAAAAGTTTATTTGCCTATAGGTCCCTTTCTCAAACAACCATAAGTTACTGTCGGAATGCAACCAATTATTTCATCTAATTTTTTTTCCTGAGTGCAAGGAGCGATAATGACAATTTCTTACCCATCCCCATCCACTAATGAAGTGACAAACACAGCAAGTGGTGCAAAAATATTATCCTCAGTTTAAGATCAAATAAAATCAAATAAAAACTCTTTTCAGAAAAATCTGATTCTACAGTAAAGTGCCTTTCTAACTTTATTGCAGTTGTTGTAAATCAAATTTGTTTGTTTTGAAATACTGGGATTCTAGATCATTTACAAAATACAGAAATATTAGATAGTTCGATAACAAGTGCTTTGTAGTAAAAAGTCCAGCCCTTGCTGGCTCTAAATTTCCATTAAAAAAAAAATTCTGGTTAGTTGCGTTCTTGGTTTTTATCTTCAGAAAATTCTTTTCAACTCACATCTTTATAAAGTCAATTCTAAATTTTTTAGGGAGGCGCCAAATCCACTTTTTTCGTAATTGGTCGAACCCTCACGTGCAGCGAAAAACATTCAACATCTGTGTTTATGTGACAAAAAGTCACGTGACTTTTAGTAGTGATGAGCGAATCTGTCCCATTTCGATTCACCGGAAAATTCACAAAACTACAGTAAAAGTTGCGGGATGTCAAAAAATCAGCAAAACACATTTGACGCGTGACTTTTTTGTCGTGCGCACCTTTTTTTGTTTCGCCTTTTTTGTTTTTTGCTGTTCCCGCGCCTATTTTGAAGCAACCGTATCTATTTTGATGCAAAGGCGCCTATTTTTTTGACACAAGCGCCACTTTTTATCCAACCCAACAAATTTATCTGCAGTGAATTTCCAGGCAAGTTTGCAAAACAATTCGCCAATGGCGAAATGCGGATTTTGCTGCAAATCCATACCTGGTGAAAAAATACGCTTATTGCTAATTTTTATGATCCGGATTTGGTTCGGCCAGGACCATGGAATCCTGCCGAAAAAGGCAGAATCTTGCCCGAATCCCGAAATCCCCAAATCCTGGATTCAGTGCATCCCTAAAATGTACTGCTAACATTATTACTGTATTGCATTTGACTATGAATGTACTGAAAGTCAGAACTGTAGAAAATACATTTAGATTGTAAGCTCTTTTGGGCAGGGCCCTCTTCACCTCTTGTATCGGTTATTAATTGCTTTATATGTTACTCTGTATGTCCAATGTATGAAACCCACTTATTGTACAGCGCTGCGGGATATGTTGGCGCTTTATAAATAAATGTTAATAATAACAGTTACAAAACATAGGGGAAAAGTCCAATCACTTAATTTACCAGCAATTTGTAATAAACGTCTAGTTTCCAAGGAGTCATTTTCTCTCTTTAGTTGGGACAAGTTCATTCAGACCAGAGCGCTGGGAATAGATTAAAATGCCTCCGAGAGATGTATTGGATATTTAAACTCAATTCACAGGCTGAAAGTCTTCATCCATTTTTTTTTTATCCCGCCTGCTTTTATAAGATAATCAAAATATTTAATTCGCATATTGGGAAATTGTAAAGTTGATTTGATCCATTCCGTTACCTCTCCGAGCAGCCGTAATGGAAAAGCGCCTTCGGTAACTGAATCAGGGCACCTCGCTGCTCAATTATTTCATTATCGCTTACTTTAAAAATAAAATCCTTAATGGTTTCATTTCTTCATAATAAAAAAATGTTGACTAAAGCCACATAATATTAATTACATTTCTTAAATTCCCACAATGCACTGAGGCAAGAGCCTTAAAGAATCTTCATAAAACATGATGATGTTTAACTTGGCATTAAAACAAATCCCCAGATTTATCAACCTTTATGTCAAAGTAAAGTGTAAAAGTGGCCATACACGGGCCGATTGTAGCTGCCAATATCGGTCCCTTAGACAGATTCGACAGCTTATCGGCCCATGTAACGACGGGCCTGCCCAACTGATATCTGGCCTGGAATTGGGCAGATATCGATTGGGCAGGTTAAAAAATGTAGTCGGATAGGGGACCACATTGGCTCGTTGATGGGGTCCTCAAACCGATTGTGCCTATTACCGTCATTCTAATTCGATCGTTTGGCCCCAGGGCCAACTAACCGAGTTAGCCTGAATTCACCCGATGTCGCCCACCCCTAGGTGGAGTACGTTGCCATCCTGTTACTAACTATAAGACCTTATTAATGTGGTCCCTTTTTCTCCATTTCCAACAAGGAGTTTTCTACACGGTAGGTCCTGGTACCTCCTTCCCTAAAGCCTCATGTCATGGTTCCTCTGGAGTCCTCCTTAGGCTCCTTAGGTTGTTTTAGGCTCTCCAGCAGTATTCATTCCCTCAATGGCATGGCGTTCGAAGAGAGAGAAACATGTTTTGCCTAGAACCATCCATACTTCTCCTGGACCAATGGAACACAGGGCATAGGTTGAACTTTATATATACCTAACATTAAAATAGAAATCTATATTCTTTCATCCCTAAATTTGACTTCAGAGCAGACTGCCTTTGCCATGTTCACATTCTCTCCACAAGAAAGGTAGATGAAAAAGAGTCTTTTACTTGTGTACTGGAACCCCTCACAGGATATGACATTATGGTGAAGCTTCACTAAACTGACCAATTATATTCTTCCTTCCAGGAAACAGGAAAACAGTAGTTTCCTATTTCCCTTTATTAACATCTGGCACGTATCTAAGCAAACCCAAGCACTGATGCCCAGGCAGGTTCAGTTACAGAGAGACGAACTTTGGGGTAGCCTTATGTGCCTAGTGCCGACCCTCTGTTGCACCCTAAGAACGTGCCTCTTCTGCTTTAAAAACTTCTTGTTCTTCGTAACTGCCCCTTAGGGGCTTATTTATCAGTTTTTGAATTTGTGAATTCGAGTTTGTTTTCCTAAATTGATTAAACTCGTGTATGCAATGCTTGCTTATTTATTGAAGTAGTAAACTCAAAGAAACTCCAATTGAACATATGGCTTGACTTTGCCTAGGACAACTCCCATTGAATTCTATAGAAGCTTTTAGATGCCGACGTGTAACATCCAAGTCCAAACCAAAAATTTTGTGACTATCGCAAACGATTGTTTCAATACGAAAATTTCGGATCGAAAGTAGGAAATTTTCGTATTCAAACAGAAAGAATTTTCATGACATTTTGGATTATCAGAAATGATCGGATTTTGTGATTCGGATTCGTATCTTAGTGAATCTGCCACCTAGCGATGGGCAAAATAATTCGGCAGGTATGGATTTGCGGCGAATTTCTGTGTTTCGTAATTGCCAGAGTTTTTCACTGAACGGACAACAAAATTTACAGCAGAAAAATTTGCCGTACGGCATTTTCGCCGTTTCACAAATCTTTTGCATGATTCGCATTTTCGGCAAATCAAAACAGGACAGATTTGCTCATCACTAGTGCCATAAAAAAATAGAGGGAAATTTTACTTTCGTTAAATAGGAAAAATGTAACAAATTTAGTTTGTTAGTAAACAGCCCCGATGGCTCTCAGATATTAACTGTTGCCCCTCTCTTTAGGCTGTCGAAGAAATGAAGCCGTGAAAAAGGCAGTTTTTAAAATTCAAACTCAGGAAAGTCCTGACTCGAGGTTCAGTGAAGCTGTGAGAAGAGACATCAGTTGGGACCATAATTTGTAATTGAGACACAGGCGCGCAGGCAGGCGGGGAGGGGGGGAAAGACAAAGGGCAAGTGGCAGCGTTAAATCAAGCAGCAGCGCAATCATAGGTTTGACCTGGAGCCAAGGTTTCTGTTCTGCCTGACTGCACTGGAAAAGTAGGCGATTATTTTATGTCAGTAAGTAATGCGGCCGTATTTGCGCGGGAACAAACGGGATCCGGCCACCAGTGCAGCTGCTCTTCTTTAACCACAACAACCAAATCTATAGCTGTAATTCATATTAGGGATGCACCAAACCCATCATTTTTACTTTTGACTAATTAAAGGACAAGTCAACCCAAAAATAAAAGAAAACACGATTTTGAGCAACTTTGCAATATACATTCATTACATTTGTAATGGTTTCTGAGTTACTATTGCTATAGTTGATATTAAAAGTAGCGTTTGCTAGTGAAGAGTGAAATTTTTCTGCAGGTATGGATTTGTGGCGGATTCCCGTGTTTCACCATTTGCATGCAACAATTGTTTTCGACACTCAACATTTTCCCAATTTCGGGAAATTTCCGCTGTTTAAGATTGCAATTTTTTTGGTGAAGCGAAACGGGACAGAGTCACTCATCACTAGTGTTTGCCGGTCCTTTTCTACTCTCTACCCTGGGGGCTCTGGCTTCTGAAACAGTGTAACACAAGGCAGCAGCCTGACAGACCTGACTCGCTGGAGGAGACTGACCTTGGAAAGTTGCTTGGAATTATGGTTTCTTTTATTGGGCAAAAAATTATTTTTGGGGTTGACATGTTCTTTAAGAACCCCCTATAAAAGATTTGATTAGATACAATTAAACTGAAGATGGTAGTCAGTCCATTGACCGAAGACCATGCTGAATATTCATTGAAATTCCTTTTAAAAGAAAACTATACCCCAAACAATGTAGATCTCCATAAAAATATATAGCATTAAACAGCTCATATGTAAAACCCTGCTTCATCTAAATAAACCATTTTCATAAAAAATTTCATTTTTTAGTAGTATGTGCCATTGGGTAATCCTAAATAGGAAATTGCCATTTTAAGTACTAAGGGCCGCCCCCTGGGATCATAAGCGTGATGGCAGCTCTAATAGGAGGAAGTGTGGAAGCAAAAGCAGGGTCAGACTGGGCCGCCAGGACACTGGGAAAAATCCCGGTTGGCCCTAGCGGCCCAGACCAGACCCTTGCCGGTGTCCCCCTGCCTGACTGTTCCTCCCCTGACGCATTAAATTTAGGAGCGCTCGGGGAGGACATTGGGTGGGGGACCCTACAGTGGGTTACGGGGGCCCCTGTGTGGGGGTGGTTAGGGGATGCGCCTTGGCTTGTTTGTGTGCTTGTTTGAGTCGATAAAACAGCCATTGACTCCAATCCATTTGGTGCAAGGAAAAAAAAACAGCAATAAAGACCATTGACTAGTGATGAGCGAATCTGTCCCATTTCTCTTCGCTAAAAAACGTGCAAATCTTTGAAAAGTCTAGCAAAATGGTGAAAAACTTGCGAAAATGACAAAAATTACCTTTTTTCTGACACGTCATTTTTTTGACGCCCACAAGAAGTTTTTATTTACGTGGGCGACAATCTTGACACCCGTTTCGGGAAACAATCCACCAATGGCCAAACGTGGACATTCACCACAAATCCATGCCTGGCAAATTATTTTGCCCACCACGACCATTGACTCCATTTCATCATTTTTTCTATAGTTTCGCAATTTTTGGAGGATTTGGGATTATATTCCATGGTGGAAGGACTATAGGGCCATTATAGGTACATGCAGGAGGCTTGGGCACGGGGACAGACAAATATTTGAGGCTACTCCATACAAAATAGCAACAGACTCAGTCCCACTGCGGGAATGAAGATCTTTTTGAGTTTTTAAAGCTAATAAAGAACATTTCACTTCCTAAAAATTAAAAGGGCTATTATATTTCATTCTATTTCATTCCAACTGAGCAGAGAAAAAGCAGCATGAAGAATCGTCTAAATACATCAATCTGATATTCCCATCAATTTGTTTTTCCTCTAAATGATGGCTCCTTGCTTGGTTCTAGTCGTTTTTGGTTATAAAAAAAGCAGCGTGAGTTTATTAAAAATATTATCTTTTTTACATTCCATATCTAATGGATCGCATTTCAAACAGCAGAGGGAAAAAAATTAAATGGTATCTTTTTCTTAATATCTGATGGGAAAAAAGAGAGAATTAACAGCGCAGCAATTTCATGCAGAAATAAGCAGTAAAGTTATCAGTGGAAAGAATATCACTTCCAGCCCAGACTTTGCTGACAACTTTTATATTGTGTTGGTAAATATGTGCGTGCGCGGAATAGCTGGGGAGTTAAACACGAGCGCCCAGAGCATCCGGAGCTGCACAGCAGATGGAGAGCGCTATTAAACTCCTGGACGTTTGGGTGACAGTAGCTCCGCCCATCAGAATGCATCACTGGCGTTTTTTTGGCTTCCTAAAATGTAAGGCCACACATGCTTTGGCAGCAGTGTCGGACTGGCCCACCAGGATACCAGGAAAACTCCCGATGGGCCCAGGTGTCTTGCTTCTAACTATTTGCTGGAGTTGGACTGGTCCATCGGGATACCAGGAAAACTCCCTGTGGCCTGCTTCATGGTCATTCTCAATTCCTGTATGAGAACAAAGAGAATAGTATAAAATAGAGATTAAATGAGCAAAGAACAGTGATCCCCAACCAGTGGCTCGGGAACATGTTGCTCACCAACCCCTTGGATGTTGCTCTCAGTGCCCCCAAACCATGTAGTTATTTTTGAATTCCTGACTTGGGGTAAGTTTTGGTTAAATAAAAACAAGATTTAATACCAAATAAAGCCCCCTGTAAGCTGAAAGTGTGCATAGAGGCCCCTAATGGCCAATCACAGCCCTTATTTGGCTCCTCCATGAACTTTTATGGTGCTTGTGTTGCTCTCCAAGTCTTTTTACATTTGACTGTGGCTCACAAATAAGAAAAGTTGGGGATCCCTGGTTTAGAGAGTGGGTCTGTGGTCCAAGGTTTTCTGGTGGGCCCCTGGCATCTCAATCTGACACTGTTTGGCATATCCCAGTTGTCTGTGTGTATGTGATGGTATTGGCTCACCAAATTTCAGCTGCACGTGCGCCATCAACTCACTCACATACACACATGCATTAACTCTACATGTTAATGTGTTGGTACTGCTTGCACCTACATTGGTATATATGGGCACCAAATAAACCAGCTAATGCTGGGTTATCTAGGTTTTTCTTCAGAGTCCTGTGTTAATCTTGTTGTTCTTGTTGTTCTGTCTCAGTGCTTCATCCTTGGGCAAGATTGATCAGTTTGAGGTGCTAGTGGGCCAAGGTGGGCTGAGGTTGCTTGACAGAAGTCAAGAGAAGATAATTTCCTCCTCAGAATGTTAGACAACTCAAGAGGAACCACCGAATGTTCATTCCAACAACATCCCAACCTTCCAGTATAGGGTTTGTGGTTTTAAGGCTTGAACAGCCTAGCGTAAGGTCCTTAGTAATGAGGAAGGAGACCAGAGAAATGGTCCCCATTCTGTAGTTATGGAAAGTCTGGAGAGGTAATTTAGCCCACCATTTGCAATATGATTCAATGTGAGTAAGGGTCATCCATGCCCTTACCAAGCTTCAATCTGATTGTAGCCAATGAGCCATTTGTTTCACCCCTATACATAGCAAACCAAATCATACATTGAAGAGACCATGTTCACCATAGTATGTTATGGGCGAGACTTTTCCAGCCAACAACCGAAAATGCTTTATGGTTATCTGGGGTCACTGACCCCATTAGTATAATTATTATTGTTATTCTTATCTTTTTTTAGATCCTTCCTATTCATCTTCCATTTTGAGTGTCACCTGGTTGATAGGGCAAACCTGCTGTCTTTGAAGTTTAAGCCTGAGAGCAAAGATATGCACGAAATATAAAGACCAGTTGTAAATTGTCTCAGAATTTTGTTGTCTGCTCAACAAGTTAATTTTTAGTTGAACTTTCCCTTTAAATGTTAATATGATTCAGATTTTGATTTTTATCTGGAAAACATAATTAGGGGATTTAGCCCATTCCTTATTATATGTTATATTAACTCCTTGGAATAAATTCACTGTTTAAGAGGTTTGCAGAGCTGACGGTACTGTAGGTGAGTAAATGGCGGCATGAAATGAAGATTTATGGAGGTGTTTATAGGCTCAGGCTTATATTGAAGCAAAACAGCTCCTGGCTCTTCCTGCCTCTCAGAACTGGAACACAGAAATGAAATAGTGTTTAATACCATTAAAGTACCATATGCTTCAGACTGGCAATTACACCATGAAGGGAAAAAAACAACATAAAATGTTTCCTTTTGGGGCTATTTACAAAAAAAAAAAGGAAAATGATTTTTTAAAATGATATTTATTAATAGGCATGGTTAGGGATGCAGACTTGGCAGGAAGGATAATATTAATATGCATAAGAAAGGCCTTGGCTGTTTTTGATGTAGGGAACCAATTCATCATCATTTAGACCTGAGCAAGTGGCAAATGGAGTTATTTCCATCGTAAATGACATGTAAATGTTTTAAATGCCTGAAAAAGGACTTTCCAGCTCTGCGGCACATAGGAGTTCTGCACGGATCCCAGTCACATTGGCTAACGTCTGCATCATGGTTCTTCTTGTAACTGCTTTTATATTATGCCACCGTAAGCAGTTCTTCTTATCATAGGTAGGGTTTCCATTAGGAATCATGTTGCCCAATATTCCCCAGATCTACTCGCCCCTCCCCCAGATCCACTCAATCCTGTCCCTGATCCAACCAAACTTCAACCAAATCCAACCAAACTTCTGAAACCCCTGCATCCATCCATCCAACATCTTCAACATTCATGTGTCAAGATTGGCACAACCAGCCTGCCCTGAATTCCAGGTTGGAACTCTCCTTTCCTGCTCCTCTGCCCTCACCAAATGTTTGTTGGATAGTCAGATCCATCCCTTAAGAGTCATCACCCCACCCTGTAGCAGTCTTGCCCCCCTTCTAGAGAACCGGACAGAAAAATTTGTTAAGAACGGTGGCAGTGTTACTCAACTCAGTCTAGGAGCCAGTGACCCTTACAAGGGGACTTGTAAATTATGCCTCTTCTAACTTTGTGGTCCCCTAGTTATTTGGACAGCTATAAAGGGTACTTAATGTAATTGGAAGTAAGTCCCTTTTTCCTGGGTCATAGCATGACCTTTTACAGTTCCACAGTTTGGCCATAAGGTGGCACTGTGGTGTAGTATAAAAGGCTGAGCAGCCATGAGGGTGGAGGCCATGGCCATTTTGGAAAAGCTCTCTGCCTGAACAAGCAGGTAGAGAGATATTGTGGAATCTGGGAATAGGTAGGTCCAGACAGAATAGTCAGCTCCTGTTATAGGTCACACTAGGGGGCACATTTACTAACCCACGAACGGGCCGAATGCGTCCGATTGCGTTTTTTTCGTAATGATCGGTAATTTTGCGATTTTTTTCGGCGTCTTTACGATTTTTGCATAAAAACGCGAGTTTTTTCGGTGTCTTTACGATTTTGCGTAAAAACGCGAGTTTTTCGGCGTCATTACGAAAGTTGCGCAAAGTCGCGATTTTTTCGTAGCGTTCAAACTTGCTCGAAACGTCGCGCCTTTTAAGTTTTAACGCTATGAAAAAGGCGCAACTTTGCGCGCAAGTGTTAACGCTACAAAAAAATTGCGACTTTGCGCAACTTTCGTAAAGACGCCGAAAAACTCGCGTTTTTACGCAAAAATCGTAAAGACGCCGAAAAACTCGCGTTTTTACGCAAAAATCGTAAAGACGCCGAAAAAATCGCAAAAAATACGAAAAAGTCGCAAAATGTTCGTTTCCAATCGGAATTTTTCCAATTCGGATTCGAAATCATGTCTTAGTAAATCAGCCCCTAGGTGTGATAGACAGGCAGGGCTATTTAGTGAGCAGCTGCTGGCTCTGACAAGGATTTGCAGAGGGATTATTATCCCGGGTATAATACTGCCCAGAGTAGGGTAACAGTGTACAGACCTAGGGTTAGATAGTGATCACCCAGGTTCCACTGGAAGCATATACCTGAAAGCTGGGAGTTAACCCACTGAGCCCTGTTTGGAGAGAGTTATTGTGACCATTTGTTGCAAGTACTGCCTGTTCTGTGAGATGCTACTACCTACTTCTGGCATTATATTCAGGGTATATTCATGACAAGAAGCTGCCACTAAGTAGCCCTGTGTGTCTTAGCCCTAAAGCTTGCATTGCAAGCTGCCAACTCAGACTAACTTGCCAACTTCAGACTAACTTGACAGCTTATTGGCCCCTGTATCTGTTGAGCAGGTGTGAAAGCCATTAACATGGTCCTTGATTACGGGTTTTTGTAGGCACTCAGTATAATCCAGTTTGACCCAGGTTGGTCAATTATAAGGTTAGTGATTATATACTGTATATGCCTCTCGCAGTCTTGCCCCTCTCCTAGCAAACCGGGCTGAAATTTTTGGTGAGAGTGGTGGCAACCCTACTCAGCCCTCATTAAACCTTACAGCTAGTTTTAGCCTCTGTAATTTTTATCATTGACCTCTGTATCTGTTGGGCAGGTTGAAGGCCGTTGATAGTCCTAGCACAAAGACTCTCTGTAGGCTCTCAGTATGGTTTAATTTGACCCAGTAATTCGCTTATTGGGTCAAATTAAATCACTTGTTGACCTCGAAACATGAGCGTATCTCCAAGGGAATGGCCAGCTTTAGCGGGGTAAATCTTTCTTTCAATCGCCTCTTTCTCTTTTGGCAATGGAACAACCTCTGCAAAAAACTTTCATTAGAAGTGTACCAGCCATGAAATGAAATCCAACTACCACTTTCACGTGCAAGACACGGGGCCATCAAGCAACTTATGATTAGCGCAAATCTTCAAAAATAAATTGGAATATCTGAGCGAAATGATGGGTAAATACACAAAACCTAAAATACCTGCATCTCATAATTCCTTATTAGGCTGTGCAATTGTCCACAATTGTTCGATGGATTGATGCAAGTTCCGCGTTCTTTTCAAGTCAATTTAGCGAGACAAATGTATCTTCTCTGCTCTATAAAAAAACACCTTTTAATCTTTTTTTTTTTTTTTTTTTTTTTTTTTAAAGAAATGAGCTTTGTTTGCGAGACAGCAAATGAAAAATTACTGGAGGAACATGACAGAATAAACTGTGTCATTTCTGAAATACTTCTGGTATTTCATTAAAGCATGTTTTCATCAAATCAATTCTAGTCGTGACTTGAAAGTTATTATCGATTGTCATTCTGGCAGAGAAACATATTATGCATCAATTTGCTATTCATGTGATGGTCCGAAGTAAGTGAATCTTAATGACACTCTAAGAGCGGTGTATTTCTGAAATGTTTACAGGAAAAAAAGGTATATCTCTTAAAGAGCCACCATACTGTCAATAGGCTACTAGTATTCTATGGTGTCTCTCTGTATAGTATATGAACAAATGTAGGGGGCTGTTCCTGCTGAATTATGCAGAGTAGGATACCTAAGGTGGCATTGCTGTATGGTATCTATTCATACAGGCTATGACAAAACCCTGTTAGCAATTACATAGTTACATAGGGTTGAAAAAAGACCAGTGTCCATCAAGTTCAACCCATCCAAGTAAACCCAGCACACCTAACCCACACCTACCAATCTATACACTCACATACATACACTATATATACAACCACTAATACTAACTGTAGGTATTAGTATCACAATAGCCTTGGATATTCTGATTGTTCAAGAACTCATCTAGGCCCTTCTTATAGGCATTAACAGAATCTGCCATTACAGCATCACTAGGAAGGGCATTCCCCAACCTCACTGCCCTCACCGTGAGGAACCCCCTACGCTGCTTCAAATGGAAGCTCCGTTCCTCTAATCTATAGGGGGGACCTCTGGTGCGTTGATTGTTTTTATGGGAAATAAGAACCCCCCCATCTGCCTATAATCCCCTCTAATGTACTTGTACAGAGTAATCATGTCCCCTCGCAAGCGCCTCTTTTCCAGAGAAAACAACCCCAACCCTGACAGTCTCACCTCATAGTTTAACCCTTCCATCCCCTTAACCAGTTTAGTTGCACGTCTCTGCACTCTCTTCAGCTCATTAATATCCCTCTTAAGGACTGAAGCCAGTCCAGTTGGCTGTACCCACAGTAGCATCGTATGACACCCCTAATCTGCCTTTGTACACCCCATCTGGCTTCTTCTAAGAATATAGAATTGTGCCAAATGGCATGTAACCATTTCTTGGCATACTCACTTATTTTGGGCAGTATATTTTCTTAGGCAGGAGATTTGGGTTCCCTAATGCAGATAAAAGGTACTGGGAACTGGGATTGTAGCTCAGTGCCTCCACCTAATGGACACTGAGGAGCACACCTCAAGGGGATTTCCACTAGGAAATAATCACACACCGTTTGCAGCAAATATAAACCCTGCTTTGGAAACCTGTGGGGTTTTAGTCACTACTGGCTCAGTCTCTCTGAGGACTCAGTTCCACACTCCACACCTGGAGGAAATACCCTTTCCCAGTTCAGTTCTGGCAAAGTCCCTTTCCCAGAGCTCTTTAGTTTCCCCAGGTAGCACTACCTGCCCCAAAGTACCTGCTCCCACATAGCAGGCCACAAAAAACACCTGTCACACACAGGAGACTTTCAATAGCTTTTCCTCAGATAGACTAGGGATCCGCAGGTAGTAAAGGCATCTGACCACAGGCACACCTTTCTCTCCCAACAGTGCACTGGGGCAGCCAGCCAATCAGGTTCCTCCCTAGTCTGTAGCTGGGCGGGATGATGTCACAGACTGAGAAACAGGGGAAAGAGTTCCCTACAGGCATATGGCGCTGATATGGGGGATCAGCAGTCGGAGTTCCAATACATCTTCCTGTCCAAATTCTCATTTCAAAACCAAGGACATTAATAGGAAGTTGTTTTTTGCTGCTAAACATTCTTTACACCTTACTCTTCTGGGAAGGTTCCCACCAGATTGTTGGTAGGAGTTGTTTTCATCAACCACAAGAGCATTAGTGAGGTTGGGCACTGATATTGGGGATCAGCCATACTTGCAGTTGGGGTTCCAATTCCTCCTACGTGAGTTTCAGTTGGGTTGAGGTCAGGGCTCTGAGCAGGCCAGTCAGGTTCTTCCACTCCCATCTCAGTAAAAGTATGAGGGCACCTGCCTGTCCAACATCTCATTTCGAAACCAAGGACATTAATATGAAGTTGTTTTTTGCTGCTAAACAGTCCTTACCCCCTACTCTTCTGGGAAGGTTCCCACCGGATTGTTGGTTGGAGTTGTTTCCATTGAATCACAAGAGCATTAGTGAGGTTGGGCACTGATATTAGGGATCAGTCATGCTTGCAGTTGGGGTTCCAGTTGATCCTACATGTGTACCCCCTAATCCTCTGGAAACTTAATGAGCATTAGTGAGGTGGGGCACTGATATTGGGGATCAGCTGTGCTTGCAGTCGGAGTTCCAATTCATCCCACAGTTGGGTTGAGGTCAGGGCTCTGTGCAGGTCAGTCAGGTTCTTACATTCCCATCTCAATAAAAGTACGAGGACACCTGCTTGTCCAACATCTCATTGCAATACCAATGGCACTAACATGAAGTTAGCCTTTGCTGCTAAACAGCTTTCACCATCTTTGCTTCAGGGAAGGTTCCCACCAGATGTTGAAACATTTTTGGTAGGAGTTGTTTCCATTGAGCCACAAGAGCATTAGTGAGGTTGGGCACTGATATTGGGGATCAGCCGTGCTTGCAGTTGAAGTTCAATTCATGCCACTGGGATTCGGTTAGGCTGAGGGCAGGGCTCTGTGCAGGCCAATCAGCTTTTTACACTCCCATGTCTATGAACCCATTCTGCATAGGCCATACATTGCGCGTGGGGGCATTATTGTGCTTAAACAGAAAACTGAAACATGAAACACACAAAATGCTAAGCGATACATTTTTGTGTTCTTGATTATTCTATGGGGATGACAGTTAAAAGCTTAATATTTCCATGAGGCAAATAAAAAAGGAACATTTTAATAATAGTTTAGGCACATAACGCACATAACTATGGGGAAGCAGGCACCAGGGAAACCATTAAATATACAGTATGTTTTAATGGTATAGAACTGCTCACTTCCCAATGCAGTGATTCCTAATACAAATCTTCCTTTATGACTGAAAACAAGTAATGAACCCCCATTTTCTATCTGGAGGGTGAAATTGGTGCATTAACAGCGCAGACACCAGGCTCCAAGGTTAGTGTTTATATTTACTGCCCTAACAACTTGGCACCCCAACGAATATGAACCTTAGATCGTAAGTTTGACAATGACTGATATAAATTTGTCAAGGTCATTGGCGTCCTAATAACCACATAACACTTCCGGGGGGGGGAGAGGTAAAGGGGTTACTAGACCTGGTGTAAGCTTTATTATTTTCATTACATGCAACACTGGAAGTAATTCAAAATTCCTGCATTATAAAAAATAAATAAAGGGCAAGGAATGTGAAAATCACTGGGTGTTAAACCCCCCCCCCTATTAATTACAATCACTGACCTTGTCCACTGGCCTGATGCTTATTCACTAAAAAATGCACTGGCCTAAATACTCCTAACAGTGCCGCCATCTTTGGCTGCTTCCCAGTGGCGCATTCAGCTGTTAGGGATTAAGAGCATTTGCAATATCATAGTAAGCTAATGGTAAATTGGTTCTCACACAACAGATACTTTTCCCAGAATTAGACTCGGGTGAACCCTCGCATATGGTGGGGGCCAGGGTGTAGTATGACTATAACTCTCACAAAGAAGGGGGCCAGTGGTTCTTAAATTTAACCTGGAACTGTTTATTTATCAGAGAAGAACAGGAGATCCTGCTCGCACACCCTTAGCTCTCCAAGAAAAATTATTAGCGCTCGGTGCACACTGCTTGGAGGGATCGGCACCCTCCCAAAACACTGTTTATTTATCCACATAGGAGCAATAATGCAGGCTTCGCTCACAGCACAGATCATATATATACTCACAATACTTGGTCAATACTATTCTATCCCTACAGGCACAATATTCAGCAACACAAGAACATTGGGTTACCCCCAGCTTTCAGGAATTTCCTTCCAAGTGGAACCCAGGCAATTCTCTAACTAGCCCTGAGTCTGTACATTTGTTCCCTACTTCTGGGCAATAGTAAACTTGGGATCCTAATCCCACTGACAAATCCTTGTTGGAGCCAAAGCTGTTTAACTGTTACACCTAGTGTGACCTATTATAGAGTATATCCTGGTCTATCTAGACCTAAACCTAAGCATAGATTCCAGTTGCTCCAACCTGCCTGCCCAGGTGGGCTTCTATACAAAATGGACCCAGAGCACGACTGCTCTGCCTTATATACTATTACACATTGCCATCTAGTGGCCAAACTAGAGAAACTCATACTTTGACCCAAGAAAGGGACTTACTTCCCTTCTAGAATAAAGAACACTTTAGGTGTCTACGTCACTAGGGGACTGCCAAGGAAAAGGGCCCCAGTCTCCTACATAGTCATTTCTGGAAGTGGCCAAAGATGGCAGCACGTTACCCTGGCTCTTTTTTTATCAAGATGACCCAGAGATTTTAGCTTTCCTTGTCCATTACAGAGCAGCTGCAAATCATCTTAATATTGTCCCTGTACATGATGAAACCAAGTGGAATCTAAACATTATGCCGGGTATATTTTCCCTTTAACCAGAGCTCCACTCTGACACTCTCCGACTCTGCTTTTCTTGCCGATCACGGCGATTGTGACTACGTATATATGTCAGCAATGTACAAGGGGATAAGAACGATAGCGGGACTTCCATATGCATGTTCCCTATCTCGTTTCTGTCTTCCATAGAAATGCGACGGGATACGCCGCTGTACAGTATAAAGTCGACAACATTCATCTTATTTCAGATAAGCCTGTCAGGGTGAAGTTGGTCGTATCTGCTCGCTGCAGGCCGCCGGGCATTATGACAGTATTTTCTGCTGCTCGGCAACAGGAGATGGCAAATGGCAGATTCTCTCTTTTCCGAAATTACATTCGCCTTAACCCCGGCACTCATTGAGCTGTGTATGGTGATTAGGGAGCATTAGCCTAACACAGATTATGTTTAACATCAGCAATCGGGAAATGAGCAGAGAATGGTATCAGGTTGGATTCCCAGCCTCCCCATAGCCGCGTCTCTCTGTACTTACGCCTGGCATCCCCCCCTGTAATCTTCTCATATAAAACTCTGGCCAAATGGGATCCAAACTTTTCTGATTTTACGCCTGAAAACTTTCATGTGAAGAAGATTATAGGAATAAACAGACGCAAAGGAGCAAGGGTAGGAAATAAATATAATAGAAAGGATACAGGTTTTTTTGTAAGGAGAAATAGGGTCTCATTTATGTATGCCACAAACTGTTAGAATACCAAGGGGGTAAATCATCCCATTTATTGCCCAGTAGTGATGAGTGAAAAATTCGCAAAACGACAGCAAAATTCGTGAAACGGCAAAAAACCCACAAAACGTGTTTGTCGCACAATTTCTTTGTCGCCCGTGTCTTTTTTCTTTTACCCGTCTGCGCCCTTTTTTGCCGCAACCACGACTTTTTTGAAGTGCAACAAATTTTGTGACAGCAAATTTTTTTTTTCGCGAAACAATTCCCAATGGCGAAATGTGGAATCATCACTACTGGGCAAATCATCCCATTTATTGCCCAGTAGTGATGAGTAAAAAATTCACAAAACTACAGCAAAATTCGTGAAACGGTGAAAAATCCACGAAACGTGTTTGTCGCGTGATTTTTTTTGTTGCTTGTGTCTTTTTTTTTTAGCCGTCCGTGCCTATTGTGACACGACTGCGCCTTTTTGCCACAACCACGCCCTTTTTTGATGTGGACGCGACTGCGACTTTTTTGAAGCGCAACAAATGTTCTGACGGTGAATTTTCTCGTATAAGAATTCACCAATGGCGAAATGCAGAAATTCGCTGCCTGGTGAAAAAATTTGCTCATTCCTAGTGCCCAGTCAGTAAGTGAGTGAGGTGCAGTTATGGTTGCCAGCTTTCTAAATTATTTTTACTGGCCGTGGGGGGCACAAAAGGGGCTGGCAGTGTTATGTAAAAGGGTGGAGCTATGAAGCAGGGGCCGACGGAGGGCGAGGTAAAGTATGAAGAGAATTGGAGAAAAAAAATTGGGGCAGATCAGGGGCAAACCAAGGGCTCATCTTAAGGGTATTACAAATATACTGGCAACTACTGTACATTGCTGGCAAATTTTTAATACCAGCCGCGGCCTAGCAGGTAAATACAGGTGCAGTGTGTGGCGCTGGTGGGTGAAAGGCATGATAGGGGTTGGGAGAAGGGATTCCACCCCCCACCTGTCATGAATACAGAGCGACCAACAGGAGCAGCACTGTATTCATATATCAAGTACGGTTCTTTACAATCCATTTTGGGGTGCACAGGGCAGGACACAGTGGTTTGCACCCATTTTTTGCACTATTGCCCTCCCCTGCACTTTCTACGTGAGTCCTATAGAGTTACAGGCAGGTAAGGAGTTGCCTTCTCAGTTTTAAATATGTATATTTCATTTAATTAACTTCTATGTAGTGCCAGACCCTCATCTTTAATAAATATCCAGCTCTTGGATCAGGGCAGGGTCACTAATATAGAGGGCACAACTGCACTGCCTACTGTAAAAGAGCTATTTCCAATGATAAAGAGAACAGTGATAGGGAGCTATTATAGCTTCTCCCCCTATTCTGGCTAGGCCAGGTGTAGATTTTTCAACTGGTGCTTCTCCTGTCTTTTTTTAAATTCGGTGCCATAGACTTCCATTGTAGATCTTGCCATGCCAAATTCTTTGCATTCTCATATTCTTTCTGGAACCCTTCCCCTTGCTAGAATTTTCACTGCCAGCTTTCTGCTTTCAAGTTCTCCCTAGTGGTTAGCAGTGGTAATTACGCCCTTTGCTACTGAAAAAAAAAACCCTTTTTTCACAACGTTTGCTGCCCGGGGGAGTCCAGGGAAAGTTCTGTGAGGCCACTTTGACCAGGTGGATTGTTCCTGGGATGTCCCTTTCATCCTGTGAGGTTGTAACAGTACAAAGCACAAAATATATTGCACAATATTTGTTAGTTGTCAACGGTTCCACCATGGGAAATACAGTTGGGAGAGAAGATACCATAAAGAACAGAAGTTACTCTTAATCCTACAAGGGGCATTTCCCCCTGTTTGTTTTATTAACTGAACTCGTTGATAAAAATCAGAAGGTATTTCATTTTTTAGACCCTTACCCAACTGCACTTGACCGCGAATAAAATCCTATTGGATTGTGAGCGCTAGGAAATGCAGATTTTGTTAGCTTTGGGCCTTGTCATCCAATCAATAAAACAAATACAGCATCAGTAAATCGCATCAGTAAAAGAGCTATGGATTTTCTTCGGCGTGTTCATTGATTTCGATATTTGGTCGAGACTGACAGCGTTACAAGGAGGAAGGAGCATGAAGAACTGAGGAGATGCTAATTGTGTTCTAATGCTGAATAATTCAGCCACTATATGTTTGTCTTTCTTCACTTATGGACATCAGTACTATAGGGTCCAAGCATAGGGCTGAGGCTTTAAAGAGGCACCTGGGGATATATAATATAGTAATAATATTTGGGAGCCATTTTGTGGGTTTAAGAGACTGTTGTAACTGTGTTGTTTGGTTTGTCTTCAAAGGTCCCAGTTGGAGACCAAAACGTTGAAGATACTTTGGCTCAGTTCATGAAATGCATCATTTTGTTGTTTTTTATATAAAGTCCTATAAATGTTTTGAAATCAGTTGGTCAAGATCAAGAGTTTATGAGTCAGGTTGGATCTGGAATAGGAGTAATGGGGGGGGGCTTAGTATGGGTTGGGAAAATATTTGGGTATTAGCATCATCTTCTAAAAATATCTAGAATGATCTTTCAGCACAACAATTGTGTTTAGAAGGACACAGTTGGCAGTTGTGATAGGTCACGTAAGGATAACATTATAAACTGCCAGGTAAAACGTCAAAGGCCAATTAGTATATACATAATGAATAATAAGTACATTTTGATTTTTAGGACACACCAGCCTGGCTCTTATTATTATGTTTTATTTATTTAACAGCCTGGAATGTTTATTTATTTCCATCAGTATCTGCCCAAGTGAAGCTTACAATCTGTTTTGTCCAGAGGAAGTCCACACAATTCAATAAGAACATATAAGGAGTCATTTAAGACCCCAGGGGGCACAAGTGCAACATCACTAACGGGCACTCTCTTGTGCTTGTTTCCCAAGCACTTGTGCCCCCTTGACAATGAGCTCTGCACTGAGCATGGATGAAAAATGTGACACTCTGATGAGGGTTGGGCATCCTGCCCTTCCTACATTGAGTCTCAGATAGGGGTGGATAGGGGGTGGGAGGGGGCAATGCCTATGTGCCTCCCCTCCACCTGACTAACGCAGTCAATGCTGCATTGGCAAAGGGAGTCACAGGTCTCTGACTCCAAAATGGAGTGCATAGGTCTGTTTGGGTTGACAAATGAGCCCCATAAACTCCACTCCTGGAGCTCCATGCACTAGAAGCAAGTGCAAGAACCATAAGGGGCCCAAAAGCACCAATTTAAAAAAAGGATCTGGCTGCCCTTTGCAGAGTACAAGGCAGCCCTGTCCTACCACCTACATGCCTTAATGAATAATGAATAACAAACAAACATTTCTCTCCACTTCATTTTGGGGCTCCAAGACCTGCAGCAATTTTTCATAGTGCCTGGGTGGGTGCAAAGGAGAGAAAACATGGGGAACAGCACAAATTTTTTTCACTTTGTCCTTTCGACCTCAGCAATGCAAAAAATTGTTGTCCCCTGCCCCACTGTGCAGCCTATTCTATAAACATAAACTTCACAATACAGGTATGGGATCCATTATCCCGAAACCCGTTATCCAGAAAGCTCCTAATTACGGAAAGCCCATCTCCCATAGACTCCATTTTAATAAAATAATTAGATTTTTAAAATGTATTTCCTTTTTCTCTGTAACAATAAAACAGTACCTGTACTTGATTCCAACTAAGATATAGTTACCCCTTATTGGGGGCAGAACAGCCCTATTGGGTTTATTTAATGGTTAAATGATTCCCTTTTCTCTGTAATAATAAAACAGTACCTGTACTTGATCCCAACTAAGATATAATTACCCCTTATTGGGGGCAGAACAGCCCTATTGGGTTTATTTAATGGTTAAATGATTCCCTTTTCTCTGTAATAATAAAACAGTACCTGTACTTGATCCCAACTAAGATATAATTACCCCTTATTGGGGGCAGAACAGCCCTATTGGGTTTATTTAATGGTTAAATGATTCCCTTTTCTCTGTAATAATAAAACAGTACCTGTACTTGATCCCAACTAAGATATAATTACCCCTTATTGGGGGCAGAACAGCCCTATTGGGTTTATTTAATGGTTAAATGATTCCCTTTTCTCTGTAATAATAAAACAGTACCTGTACTTGATCCCAACTAAGATATAATGGGCCTGATTCACTAAAGGGCGATAAAACGTGCGCTATTCTTACTGTGCGCTAAAATTTTTACCGCCGCTTAATTTTGGCGATTTTTCGCACGATTCACTATAAGCATACTCGCGCTTTATTACGCGTGATATTGCAAGCGTTATTTAACTCGCGAAAGACTATTTCAATGCGGTATTTGCCTGTACATGCGCTAAATTACGCGAATAATCGCCGAATATGAATGGTAGCATAGAAATAGTGTATAAAAATTGTCGAAGCATATAAATGGTGTATATAAATATTAGCCACATATAAATAGTAGATGCTTATAAATAGTAGCCACTAGTGATGAGCAAATGTGTTCTGGTTTCTTTAGTGAAAAATTAGCAAATCTTTCGAAAGATCCACGAAATGGCAAAAATGTTGTGCGGGCAAAAAAATTGTTGCCCGTGACTATTATTTTTTGACACTTGTATCAATTTGTGGATGTGCGGTGAATTTTTGCGTGGCGAATTTTTTCATGCGTTTTGCCATTGGCGGATTGTTTTGCGAAACGCATGAAAAAATCCGCCGCGAAAAAATTCAACGCACGTACAAAAATTCGCTGCGAATCCATGCACGCCATGTTAGCCATACACGCCAATACTTGCGGAAAATTACTGTATTAAAAATGAACATTTCGCTGCAAACTGGCGGCTGCCTCACTCTAGGGGAAACACAGACTTGAATAAATAACACTGTAAGTCCATATTTTATTGCAAAAAATCATTTACTGTACTTTTGTATAATTTTTCACCTGCCTGTAGTAGGTGTTAATTTTCGTATAGCCGAATGCGATATTTAGCGCGCAAAAGTTATAGTGAATCATGCGATCGTATTCTTTTCAGCGCGGAAATTAACGCAAAACGGTAAAACTAGTGCGAGAAATACCCCACGCGATAATACTATGGTGAATCGCGCACAAGTTATTTTGCGTTTTTTAACGCGAAAAAGCGTGCAATAATTTTTATCGCCCTTTAGTGAATCAGGCCCAATGAATTCTTATTGGATGCAAACCAGTCCTATTGGGTTTAATTAAGGTTTTTATTGTTTTTTTAGTAGACTTAAGGTATTGAGATCCAAATTACGGAAAGACCCCTTATCCAGAATACCCTTGGGTCCTGAGCATTCTGGATAATGGGTCCTATACCTGTATTTGTAGTCTCCAATAATGCATTTAGGGGGACAATCGAGGCAATTACATCCTGAAATATATATCCAATGATCTATCACTCCCTGCAATATAAATTGTGCAGAAAACGTTGCCGTTATCCAGAGCAGAAAGAAAGGCCCCTCTTGGTTTACAACCACAAATGAAACTGATTATTCGTTTATAACTAAAATGTATCCACTTTATACATCTTCATTGCATTTTCTATGTACCATAATCCCCTAATCAAGCTTTTCCCCCCCGATACTCTCAGGACACGCTACAAATTGAGACGTTTTCTATTTTATTTCGGCTCCCAGGTGGGCTTTTAACAATACTTTTCTTCCTTTTCCCATAATTATCGAACGAAAGAATTAAATGCAAAAGAAAAAAAAAAATGCTTCTTATGTATTATTTCCCCGGCAGGTCAGAACAATGCCAGTGGCTGTATTGAACTGTATTGTATGAAGTATTTTTCTGCAAAGAAAACAAATGAAGATTAATTCACAACAGTAAACTGGTCAATACAACCCTTTGGGCTCCATTCAGGACGCGGGAAGTTAAGAAGTTTTAATTAGAGAAAATACAAGATTTATGTTATCCTTTCTGTGTACCCAGCAGCACCACAATTCATGTAAATACAAAGCATTCAAAATAGGTTTTTGTGTTCTTTCTTTATTCTCTGGAGTTTGTCCTCTGCTCATAAAAAGCAAAACTTTGCCGAATTGGCTTAAGGCAACTTTTTGCACAGAGACGACTAAAGGAATATACAGTACAGTGAATCCTGTATTACTGACATTGTCGGATGTAATGAACGAATCAGTCAGTTGTGGCGTCTCCTCCCTGAGTCACCTCCATCATAAATCCATCACATGAGTCCCATAGAGATGGGGAACCTGCTCTCCACACTCAGCGTTCCGTGCTGTCTCTAATCTAGCACCCAAGGCCCCACACCCATGGGATTTTCTGGTGGATTCTTATGGATCATACCTCATGGGAACTCAGACCCACTGGAATTGCTGAGACCAACATTTCCATTGCAATGAGGTGGAATCCATGATAGACACAAGCAAAATGTCCAAGGGTATGTACCCCAGCTCTCCTTTGCTCTTCAGAAGGGTGCATTCCCAGTGGCATCATTTTCCATATACAACACCCCCTTTACATGCCCCAATAACCGCAGTTCCACAAAGCAATCTCAGCAATATGTCTCTATATATGCAGATTTGTGTGGGAGTCAGTTATTTTGAAAGACAGTGGGGCAGAATTAGAAACACTAGGAAGTAACCATGGTCGGACTGAGGGGTGCAGAGCCCAGCGGAGCTTCTGCCCCTGGGGCCCAGCACCACCGAAGGGGCCTCCACCATGGCTGTCGCAGGGGACCCCACCACCTACCCTCCCCCCAGCGTGCATAAATTGAACTTAGTTTCAGCACGTTGGGGGAGGGAGACCGGCGGCCTGGGGGGAGAGCCCGGTGGGGATCGGGTCTGGGTAACCCATTGCAACCAATTCATTTTTGCTTTCATTGCTTCACTTATTGGTTTCTATATGTAGGGATGTCCAAAATTAGGGCCCCTTGAGTGAAGACCCCTAGGACAGGCCACAGGATGGTGCTGGTTAATGGGGCAATGGGATGACTGGGTTATCAATAGTTAACAGGGAGTATCCCAGCAGTTCGGGTTATAGCCACAGGGTGGTGTATAGCACTATATATAGGGATGCAGCCATGTGCTGGCAGACATTTTAGTACTACTAGTAAAGGAGTACTCTAGGCGCAGTTAATAGATAGTAGTTCTGTAATAGATCATTCCAGGAGTGATATGTAGGTCACTTAGCTAGAATGGGCGGATATTGCCCCTCCAGGAGTGGTAGTGGGGTTAAGACCCCCCAGCAATACATCTACTGGAGAGCAGGGCACAAAGTGGCTAGGTAGGTGGATCAAGTCACCACTAGTGAAGGAGTCCTAATCTGAAGGGACCTAGGCGTGAGTACCAGGGCGAGGCCCTGTGGTGGGTCTGCCTAGCATGAGTACCAGGGAAAACTCTAAGAGAGAGTGTCTCCTGGTGAGAGTACCGGGGAGATCACCTAGAGGGGAGCACTTGGCGGGAGTACTGTAGGTTACCCAACAGGAAAAGGTTCTCAATGAGAAGTTAAGGAGAATATGCCCTGCTGTTGAAATGTATGCCACTCCTGGAGAGGTTCTGCTCACAATAAAGCAGCTCACTTGTTTCACCGCATAATCAACTGTGTCTGGATCTTTTCTAACCCAGGACCACTATCAAGCTGGTAAAGAATTACACCAGGGTGGGGCAAATCAGCCAGGAATAAGTGGATCCTATTGAGGGGTTACCGTATTCACTATCAATAGTTCCCAGGGGTGGATTATAGTTCCACAAGATAAACCCTGGGTAGAGGCACCGCATTAAGGGAGGAAACCCTGTTAACCCCCATAGTAGGCGGGGGCTCAGGACTCCTGTAGCGCCAAGTAAAGAGAAATCAGCAGGTAGCAGCACTGAATCCGTAAAGTGGGCTACATATAGGTTACTGCCAGGGATGAGCAAATATGACTCGTTTCGCCTCAGTGAAAAATTTGAGAAATTCACAATTTGTTTTTTGACGCATGTGATGTTTACGTTTGGCAGCTTTTTTTGTTCGCGAAACAATGGCGAAATGCAGAACTTCGTCGTGAATCAATGCCTGATGAAAAACTTCACTCATCACAAGTTACTGCCCAGGTACAAATTAGCTCAGTGTTTAAAAATGAGCCCCAATTAAGATCTAATATATTTTCAAGGCAAATGGGGCACACAACAATGTATCTGACCTAATCTGTCCATCGAAATCTGACTCCGCCCCCTGCATGAAGAAGTACAGATTGCTGAGAGAAAAGATACAGAATAGTCATTATTTCAGAAACTTTTATTTAATTATAATTAGAAAGTTACTTATTTCCGTGGGCTGAGGTCTGTATTACATTTGATTTTGTTATTTTTGTAATAGTTCTCTGTAATAGTTATCTTTAATCCTCCCACACCTATATCCATATTGAGCACAGCGACCGAAAACATATTGACCTTGAGGCTTCAGGATCATTATTGTTCTTTATTATTTTTTTTCTTTTTTCATTTAAACTTCCAAACTGCCGCCTGGTTGCTATGGTAAATTTTGGTAAATATGAACTACTCTATTAACACAGCAGGTTGTTAATCTCTTGAGATGAAAGCTCACATTGTATTATGTAGATAATTTATAAGATTGCAGCTGAACTTTTTACACTTTACTGGTTGTTAGCGACCTATTTACCCTCGCAAACTGACAGGGGTTTAAAGGAGAACTAAACGCTAAAAATAAATATGGCTAAAAATTCTTATATAAACTGACCTTATTGAACCAGCCCAGAGGTTCAGCAGCCCTATAATAATGATGATCCAGGCTTTCAAAGATGCACACAGGAGCTCCCCATCTTGGATTTAGTTAGGAGTGTCAGTGGCACTGCACATGCTCAGTGTGCTTAGGGTAGCTGTTGGGAAGCTTAGGGGACATTGCAATCGTCATGTAGAAAATAAGGTTCCTCTGTCATAGAAGCTACACATTAGAACTGCTTTCAGCTAACCTATTGTTTCTCCTACTCCCATGTAACTGGAGGAGTCCCAAGCCGGACTTGGATTTCTTATTATTGAGTGCTATTCTGATACCTACTGGGAGCTGCTATCTTGCTTCCTTCACATTGTTCTGCTGATCGGCTCCTGGGAGGGGGTGATATCAGTCCAAATACCCTCCCCTGCTCTTTGGACTTGCACTACAGTTCCAACAGTTCCCTTCCCTTCTATTCAAACAGGACTGGTCAGGCATTAGAAAAACTTGCTGCCAGGCCATTTCACTCCGTATACGGCTATGTACAGATGTTTTTACTCTTCGTTGATGATGAGAACAATATGCCGGGTGCTTGATGAGCTACAAAGATGTCGGATTGGGGACAATAATAAGCTCATGTCAATCAGACTAGCAGAGCAATGAAAAAACACAGGCCAGACTGCGAGAATATTTTCTGTAGCAGTTGCTGGAGCCAAAAAAAGCCAAGTGTTCCTTCTGCAGAACATAATGACTTTCCGACAGGCGGGGAAACTCAGTTAAGCTCCAGTGCCCCTTCCCGTACCGGCGCTCGTTCTGTTCCCGCGCATCACATCGGAGATTATTGTAGGGCCGGCGGATTGAAATCTCCGTGATGAAATGGCAGCATAAAGATATGATTAGTTGTAGGGCTGCAGAAGGAGCGTGGAAAAGCCATTTTTATTTGATTCTCAAAAACATAACATATCTCCCTTTCCGCCCTATCAACAATCCAATAAAACACTGCGTCTTCTTTGTTTTCTCCCTTCTGTGCTCACAATATAATCTATAGTAATACTGAAACTTTATGTTCTGTTGCTGCTGCTGCTGGAGCCTCGCTTGGTCTTTTAGGGAGCAAAAGAGAAATGGAATTCACTGGAGCTTTTCATCACCCGGCGCTGAGATACAGCAGTTTGCCAGCAGATCTACAAGGGCAAACTGAGAGCACTCCAGCAGTTAAAACTACAACTCCCAGTACTGACGGCCATGAACCTAGCTTTACTCAGTATTGGATTGGTGTGTCAGGGGCCCCTGGGGTGCGCAGTTCCTGGTGGGGAGAGCTCCGGCACACATAGTTACCAGTGGAGGGAGCAGAAGGAGGAGGCTGGGTCGGTGGGAGCGCAGGGTCCCTCAGGTTTTTTTTCCCAGGGTCCTGCCGGCCCAGTCCGACCCTGGCTTTACAGTAGTGTTTGCTACCCATAATGTCTCAGATTGGATGCACTGGCTCAGCAAAATATTGGACCCTGTTGATTTGACTAGTTGACAATATCATGGGCTATTGGGTGAAACATAATTCTAATTTTAATTTGCAATTTGTGGGTACAGGTATGGGACCCATTATCCAGAATGCTCTGGACCTGGGGTTTTCCGGATAAAAGGTCTTTCCATAATTGGATCTTCTAACTTAAGAAAGAAACATTATTTAAACAGTAAGTAAACCCACTAGGATTGTTTGCCCCAATAAGGATTAATTATATCTTAGTTGGGATCAAGTACAGGTACTGTTTTATTATTACAGAGAAAAGGGAATCATTTAACCATTAAATAAACCCAATAGGGCTGTTCTGCCCCCAATAAGGGGTAATTATATCTTAGTTGGGATCAAGTACAGGTACTGTTTTATTATTACAGAGAAAAGGGAATCATTTAACCATTAAATAAACCCAATAGGGCTGTTCTGCCCCAATAAGGGGTAATTATATCTTAGTTGGGATCAAGTACAGGTACTGTTTTATTATTACAGAGAAAAAGGAATTATTTAACCATGAAATAAACCCAATAGGGCTGTTCTGCCCCAATAAGGGGTAATTATATGTTAGTTGGGATCAAGTACAGGTACTGTTTTATTATTACAGAGAAAAGGGAATCATTTAACCATTAAATAAACCCAATAGGGCTGTTCTGCCCCCAATAATGGGTAATTATATCTTAGTTGGGATCAAGTACAGGTACTGTTTTATTATTACAGAGAAAAGGGAATCATTTAACCATTAAATAAACCCAATAGGACTGTTCTGCCCCCAATAAGGGGTAATTATATCTTAGTTGAGATCAAGTACAGGTACTGTTTTATTATTACACAGAAAAGGGAATCATTTAACCATTAAATAAACCCAATAGGGCTGTTCTGCCCCCAATAAGGGGTAATTATATCTTAGTTGAGATCAAGTACAGGTACTGTTTTTTTATTACACAGAAAAAGGAATCATTTAACCATTAAATAAACCCAATAGGGCTGTTCTGCCCCAATAAGGGGTAATTATATCTTAGTTGGGATCAAGTACAGGTACTGTTTTATTATTACAGAGAAAAGGGAATCATTTAACCATTAAATAAACCCAATAGGGCTGTTCTGCCCCCAATAAGGGGTAATTATATCTTAGTTGGGCTCAAGTACAGGTACTGTTTTATTATTACAGAGAAAAGGGAATCATTTAACCATTAAATAAACCCAATAGGGCTGTTCTGCCCCCAATAAGGGGTAATTATATCTTAGTTGGGATCAAGTACAGGTACTGTTTTATTATTACAGAGAAAAAGGAACCTCTTTAAAAATATGAATTATTTGATTCAAAATTATGAACTTTCTGGATAATCCGCATAACGGGTCCGATACCTGTTGTTAAAGTTATTCTTTAAGGTTCCGAAACTGTGAGGCGCCCCCTCTGGGGAGTAGAATGAAGGCCAGTTAGGGTGAGAATTTGGGAGAATGCCACTTTGCTGTGCTACATACACGAGTAATGAGTGAAACTGGCCCCTTTCATTTTGCCAAAAAAATTCACAAAACCACAGAAAAAATTGTAAAACCTTGAAATATTTCTGAAAAGCATTGGGTTCAATTACATTGAGGTTAAGGTGTTTTTGTTGGCTGATCCAGGTGGTGCCCTGTGTGTAGGTGATACAGGGATGTGACAGGCGAGCCAATCGTGAGGCTAGTTGCTTTTTTTTTCCTGCAAAGCAGATTACGGAGATTACCTTTTAAATAGAGACAAATGGCCACCCACTGAAGTAGTTTCATCGAAAGAGTTTTGGCCATTTTATGCAGGGTTTTACATATGAGAGAGCTACATTGTTGGGAGGTATAGTTTTCCTTTAGCTAGAAACAAGTGAGAACTAGATCAGAACTTGATCATTTTTGAGGTCCCCATCATTCCCTGCAGTACAGATCTATACAATGCTAATTTACCCACAAGAATGCCATCTCTCTGCCTATAGCCAATAATATTGTCAAATGAATACAAGCGTTGCCATATTGGTTATCTATACAAATTGCTATTGGAAATGGGGACTAAATCTAGTCCAGCAAAGCGCGTCGTAATCACGGAGGGAAAAACTTAAGCAGCGGCAGAGTACAAATCAATAAGAGAAAAGAGCAGCAATCCAATTGATTGGCTTTTTTTTTTTTGTATGTGGAAAAATTGACTTTTTACTGAGCATAAAGCCGGGTGCTGGGATTTCTCCGGCGATGGAACGAGCGGTGAGTAATGTTTAGTTCCTTCAGCAGAATCTAGTTGAATGGCTCCGAATCTAATGGAATATCTAAGAGCATCATTTAAATTTAGTAGGTGGAAGGCATTTCTACAGTACATTGCGTTGGTATTGCCGAGTGTGATATATTAATCCATTTCACCTTCCTTTTCATTTTTTCTGGGCTGTTGAAGATATGAATATACAAATTTAAAGTTGCTGAAGACGTGAATACACAAATCCCGGAAACTTTCTGGCCTAGCGTTTAACCTATACCGAGTCGCAGTGATGGAATATTATTCAGCTGCGCGATGTGTAACTGTGTGTAGGCTCTGCATGGCATAACCCAGTGGGGTACAGGGAGTAGTGAGCAATAAGCGGCATTTAACCCCCCCCCCCCTTTTTATATACTGCCCCAGCCTAAAGTTTCAGCGTCTCAATAGCGGCAATGATCCAGGCCTTCAGACTTGTTACAGGGGTCATCATCTTGGAAAGTGTCTGCAACACTCACATACTCAGGGTGCTCTGAGTAGCTGTTGAGAATAGGCCACCTTTTCTGCCTGGGAACTCCAGGCAGGGAGGTGAGGTGTGATGTCACTGGGCGGAGCAGTGATGTCATGGGGCGCCTGTGATAATCTACTGGGATAGCAGGGGGTTAAGTGATTCTGTTGCATTAGTACAGGCGAAAACAGTCAGGCAGCACAGTAACTTCTGGTCAGCATCAGACTGGGCAGCCTAGTCCTAATGGGCCCCAGCGGCCCAGATCCGATCCCCCCCCCCCCTCCTGTGATCCGACGTTTCCCTCCCCCGATGTGTCGCAGTTTCTTTTAGGAGCACTCAGGGGGGGGGTCGGAGGGTGTTGGGAGCCTCAGTGGGGGGGGGGGTTGAAGGCGGCGGGATCCAGGGGCCGCTGAGGTAGAAGCCTCGGTGGGCTCTGTACCCCCCAGTCGGACCCTGCTTCTGGTGCATTTATTACAACGAGGCAGGAAGTCTGGCCTGCCCCATATTGGCTCTCAGCATAAACAGGAAGTGGGAACCAGGAACTGGACAATGAATCATGGGCAAATGGCAAAACATTAGGAATGCCCTTAATCAAAATGTCCACACAAGCAGAGGTTACTACACCGCTGATGTAGCAGGGGCGGGGCTATGACGTCAATCTTCAAGAATTCTGTCCAGTTTTCAAAATTGAGAAAACTGGGCATGTAGTTTGTACCAGCAGAGCCCTACCAAAAACCGGGCTGTCTATGTCAAAACCGGACAGGTGGCAACCGTAGTTTAGAAACTGAGCTTATGGGTCATTGCAAATCATCAAGCAGAAAATGGGGTTGGCCTGTTATATAAGCTGAAGCTTCAGGGCTGATTATAAAATTCTGATGCTAATTGCACTGGTTTCTGGGCTGCCATGTAGTAATTATCTGTATTAATTACTAATTGTAGATTGTAAGCTCCTTTGGGCAGGGCTCTATTCACCTCTTGTATCAGTTATTGATTGCTTTATATGTTACTCTGTATGTCCAATGTATGTAACCCACTTATTGTACAGCGCTGCGGGATATGTTGGTGCTTTATAAATAAATGTTAATAATAATAATAATCAGCCCCGCTAAACCTGCCCAGTGGGAAACTCAACTCCTTCTACTAATGTGTTTCATTCTACATCTCGTTCCCATGTAACTGCAATGTGTTTAGATATTGTTCAGACAAACACAGTCACATGGGTTATTTTAAAGTGAAAGTCCACCCAACACAACTTAAGCTTTTTAAAGGAACAGTAACACCAAAAAATGAAAGAGCTTTAAAGTAATGAAAATATAATGCACTGTTGCCCTGCACTGGTTAAACTGGTGGGTTTGCTACAGTAACACTACTAATATATATATAATAATTTATATAATAAGCTGCTGTGTAGCCACGGGGGCAGCCATTCAAGCTGGAAAAAAGGAGAAAAGGCACAGGTTACATAGCAGATAACAGATAAGTTCTGTAGAATACAATAGTGTTTTATCTGTTATCTGCTATGTGCCTGTGCCTTTTCTCCTTTGAATGGCTGCCCCCATGGCTACATAGTAGCTTATTTATATAAATTATAGTAGACTTTCTGAAGTAAACACACAACTTTTACCAGTGCAGGGCAGCAGCACATTATATTTTAGTTACTTTTATACACTTTCATTTTTTGGTGTTACTGTTCCTTTAAATGGGAAACATATCATCAAGCAACTTTGCAATATGCATCAATTAAAAAACATCCAGTGATGTTTTATGTAATAATACGGTTTGGAACAGTTCCCTATGCCCCGCCCTCTGTTCCCCTGCTGATCTGGTTGGCTACTTTGTGACTCAAATAAAATATAACAGTAGTCTTCTGTCCTCAGCCTGCCTTCAGCTTGCCTCCTCCCAATCCCACAATTCCCTGCTGCACGCGTGATGTCAATAAGGAAAAACACATCAGTGTTATGCATTGTGGGTTATGTAGTTCCTGCATGCTGTGTGTAAGCTGTGGAGAAGTTGTTACAATTTGTAACATCAGTGTTTTAGTCCCTCCTCCCCTGCCAGGATTACAAATTATGCAGAAAGAGAAGAACAACTACACCCAAACATCCTCGCATACCCACAATTTCCAGCACATGTGATGTTAATAAGGAAAGGAACATCCCAGTGCAATGCATTGTGGGTTATGTAGTTCCTGCATGCTGTCTGTAAGCTGTGGAGAAGTTGTTACAATTTGTAACATCAGTGTTTTAGTCCCTCCTCCCCTGCCAGGTATTTATTCCTACTTTATTACAGTGATAGGTATATTAGGGGTTTCTGTGTTGTTTGGGGCTCTCTAACAAATTTTGGTTCAGAAGCCATAGTTCCCCTATAATTTAAACCTGAGTAACTAGTGAGAATTGTCCGCTGAAATTTTAATTATTAGCAAATCTGTTCCTGTTCCCGACAAGAAAAAATACCTACTTTTATAATAGAAAATCCCTTTTTCCTGTAACTGTAGGTTCCTCTCTTTTTAAATATTATTCAGGTTTTTCACATGAAAACCTTTTCTACTTTTCCCCACTGATGACAATTACCCTTTGTGAAAATAATTGGGACTTATACCTGTATCTGTTTTCCTATTTAGATCCATTAGTCGGTAATATGAGAAAAGGTGCTTTACATATTTACATACACAATGAGCGGAAAGGCAAAAGTACTGCAAACTCATTGGAATCCTGAACTGTTAATAAATGGATGACAATAATTGTCTGGAAATACCACGGCAGCTATACTCAGTCAGGCAGATAATGAGTAAAGTGTAGCTCGCTCTTTGTCCCTATCTGCTGGCTATAATAAAGGAACAATAACAGTTTTTACATTTATAATATTCTGATAAAACTGTACAGCTAATTTAGTTGAACGCAGGTACTAGCGCACTGCAGGGATTATATAAACCATAAACTCAGCGAATGGCAACTTCTCCTTCTCTTTCTGCAACGGGGATCCATTCCTTCTCTCAGCTGCCTACATTGGTACAGGTATAGGATCTGTTATCCAGAAACTGTTGTCCAGAAAGCAAAAAATTCTCATTTTTTGATTTCTGGATTTCCTTTTTCAATTATCAGTACTACGGAAGAGCAGTAGGGCCACCAAAAAAAAAAAAATTACGGTGAATTATGACTTTTTAAAGTCATAATTATGACTTTTAATCTCATAATTATGACTTTAAAAAGTCGAAATTATGACTTTTAATGTCAAAATTATGACTTTTAAAAGTCGAAATTATGACTTTTAATCTCATAATTATGACTTTAAAAAGTTGAAATTATGACTTTTAATCTCATAATTATGACTTTTAAAAGTCGAAATTATGACTTTTAATCTCATAATTATGATTTTAAAAAGTCATAATTATGACTTCAGATGCAAGTCACCATGTTTTTTACCCACAATGCAACAATGTGAGTTGCACCCACAATACACATTTTGACAAATCAAGGGCAGTTGTGCAAAGTTTACCAGAGTAAGGTTAACAGCATTTCCAGAACTGAGGGCACCATGGAGTTACCCAATCCAGCTTCAGGTTGGCAGTGGCTTCAGGGTTCCCAAGTAGTGATGGGCACAGCGGTGCCAATTCCGAGATGATGTTATGGCTGCCGAGGCACCAAGCCAACTATATAGAAGTGCAAGAAGCATCTCTAGATGCAAGTACCTTTAATAACTGACGTTGATACTCACAACTATTGTGGGACCCCAATTGCACCTGCGTTTGTAAAACATCAATAAACTCCAGCCGTAGAGCTAGCTATAAGCTGTTCTTGAGCAGTAATTACTTTCATTTTATTTTCCAATAAATGTTTAGTGGAATGTATGAGCAGAGCTTCATCTTCACCAGGAGGCTTATTTATTGGACTACTTATGTTTAATAATAAATTTGGGAGCTGCTATACAGCTTTTTTAATAAATGTTCCGCAGGAGCTTTATCTTCACCCAGAGACCTACATATATGGATGATTGTGTTTATTAATAAACTTGGGGGCTGATATAATGTTCACCTTATCAAACATGTTGCTGTTCATTGAGATCGGTGTGACAATACCGGATTCTCTCAGGGGTCCATGGTTCCGTTCTAGCTTAGGAACTGTTGGGGAGTTTGTTTGTACACCCCTAAATTCCATGTATTTGCTCAGGAAGCTCTGATTTTCTCCAACAAAATATTGGTAGTTTACACAAAAACCTGACCTATGTATATGACTAGATATATTAAACCATAAGCTCAGCGTGAGCATTGACTTGGGTGGGTGATTAAAGATGCTCTACAATAGCAAGGCAACATATTAATTCTTGATAAAAATAAAGGTTAATTAGGAAAGTAATAATGATGAATAGGCATTGGGTCCTACACTAACCATTTTGGAATGAGGGATCTAAGAACACACCTTAAAAAAGACCAGCAGTGCCCAAGGTCCCAAATTTGATGAATTCTTTTTCTAGATAAGTCCTCCAAAATCATTCAGCCTTTTGACTACAGATTTTATTTCATTTTCTTGAACTACAGCACCCAGAATCCCCAGTTATCTTTCCTTCATATATAGTTAATATAAGTGAAAACCATCTTGTTGTTGTAGCTGAATTGCTAAAAGAACTTGGGGGTTATTACAATACAATTTACTATATATTCCCAAGTTGGTAGATTTAAAAATAGAAGCCATACTCCCTGTTGTAAATTGAAATAGCAAAAAAAATTAATTCAATCCCCAAATCCTCTTTATTACTCAAGCAGGAGGTAATTCACATACATATGAAATGCTTTATAATAGAGAGTCACATTGTGCCTAGAATGAGTGCCTTCTTTGTGTTACACTCTGTGCCGAGCCCCCTCCAGTCCCGGATATTGATTCTTCTCCTACCTGTTGTGTGAGAGAGAAGGTAAATTAGCGACGGTGCCTAATGCCAAGCTTGGGAACTCCGTGCTGTGAGGAGTTAACAGACGGCCAAC
Organism: Xenopus tropicalis; assembly: GCF_000004195.4. Classification (NCBI taxonomy): domain Eukaryota; kingdom Metazoa; phylum Chordata; class Amphibia; order Anura; family Pipidae; genus Xenopus; species Xenopus tropicalis. Next base: position 15,071,397 of record NC_030682.2, on the reverse strand, counting down.
CGAAGCCAAAGAATAAACTAATTGGCCTTTATTTTATGCATATTATGTATATATTCTACAAGCATTGCCAAGCTGTTTTTTTTTGTGATTTTAATATATACAGCTAGTGGTCTTCTTATCATTTAGCCTCTTGATAGATGGCTTCTGCCTTCTTTATATACAATTTGTTTGGGATTAAAAAAAAAAGGTTGAGCTTTCAAGGGCTTCACAGAATCACTGTTGGAGGTAGAATGGGTGGAAGAAGGGGTGGGTAGGATTTTTACCCCTATAAAATGCCACTGCTGCCATTTTGGCCTACTGGCACCTCCTTGCCCCACTATATCCCTATCTGTCTACTCTTCCTAAATACAGCTACTTTACTGTTACCCCTAATTAAACCTAATTGACCCTAAAATGTGCAATATATTCAAATAATTAAAACAATGACATTTGGCTATGATAGAATTATTGTTATATACAAAATATTGCACAGGTTAGGAATGGCATGGGTATCCCTCAGTGCCCCAGGTATCATACATCTATAACTATTAGTATCCACCCATCAAATAAGTGGCCTGTGCATCTGTCAATCACTGAAATAGAAGGTTTATATGTTTATTATAATTGTTGAAGCTTAGAATCAGGGCCGCCATAAGGGGGGGAGAGGGGGTACAATTGTGCAGGGCTCCGTGAAATCTTCTTCTGTAAGGGGGCCTGGTAACATTGCGAAAGTTACGAAAATTATGTAAGTTACCAATAAAGTTAAACAATTTAGTCACTTTCGCAAAAGCAGCTTGGAAAACGACGTAACTTGCGTATAAAGCAAAAGACAACGCAGAGAAGCTTTGCGGGGACAAACCCCACTGACCCCCAATGAATCAATTAAAAAACTGAAGGTAAATCCCACTGCCCCCAAATAACTGACGTTTTAGCACATTAATTATTCATTTTAACTATTTGTATGAACTGCTTAATATAGAGTAACATCAGCTGGATCTGGGATCCATTTACTTTTCTACATGACCTTTGCAACATTGGGCCCCACAGCAACATTAAGGGGCCCCTAAACTTACGCAGTTTATGTAACTTGTTCGAAAACTTCCATCATCCAATTAAAGTAGTCTATCTGCTCTGGTCACTGGAGAGACTTCCTTCCAACTTGGTTCATTCTCCTTACTTGAAAAAACCATATAAATCACAAGACTGAGCATAAAAACTCTAGAGAATAGACGTCGATGCTGAGAACCCTACTGCGTGTGGGCTGCATAAACCCATAGGCTGCGCTTTTGCATATTACTATATTTGTCTGATTAATGAGGAATAACCAAGTGACGCATGTAGTGAGTTTACTATGGGCTGTGTTATAAAGGCCACCCACGCACTCAACCTGCTCTTGTTATTCTATATTCCTGTTTCATTCCACTAACCTTAACACTGTATTTTCTGCTGTTCACATTCTATAGATACCTGCTTTTGAAAGGGAAGCTCCATGGTTTGTCTGGTACAACAACCCAAGTACAACTCTAATAAACAGCAAATATATAATAGGCAGCCATACAGAACCTTTCACATGAAGGTTCCTCTCCATAATGCTCTATGTGACCTCTTGTAGTAGAATACCTGGCATTCAGATGGCAATGTGTGGTCTATTTGATCAGTATCTTTTTACACAGTTTGATAAATGGGCACCTTTAGGGTATAAAAATGCTTGGAACTTACTTGGAAAGCTTCTTCTGTATAGAGTAGAAGAAGCTAATGTTGAACATTACTGTAAGAGGATTTTCCCATACTTCAACTGCATCTCTGTAGAGTAGAATAATTCATTTATATGAGGTGTTCCCATACTATAGGAGTCAGACTAACTAAGGATACACCACCTGCATAGTCAGTTAATCCTGGGGTTTTCCAAGAGGGCAGTTGAGCTGAAGGCCTGGTATTAGCAGTCTGTTAGCCACAAGATGGGTGTTGGATCCAAAATGGTGGCAACATCATCATTGATTGTCTTCTGGTTCTACGTCACTATGCCATGGCTTTGTGCCAAAAAAAAACCAAGACCTTGGTTCAATGTCCAAAACAGGTCTTACTTCCCAGGGGTGCTATAATTGCTACTTATATCTGATTATCTGGTTTCTGATTCTCTTGCCTATTCATAACCATTCTGATGGCTGCTAGCTCAGGCTATTGCCTGACTATGCCTCTGATCAACCCTTTGGATTCTACACTTTTGGATTCTTGCCACTTTACTATATATTCCCAAGTTGGTAGATTTAAAAATAGAAGCCATACTTCTACAGAGTCAAGCATCTTCCTAATGTCTAACTTCTACTTATGTCCAAGGCCATATGGCCCTGACAGTGTTTTTACTGTTCATTGACAAACAAAAGTGCACCTAAAAAGAGTTTGAGGAGAATAAAATTTCTTACACTGGTCCACAAAAAAGCCTGTTTCCATTGCTATAAGCCAGTGTAGACCCCTAGAATGATCCCCTCTGCAGTTCTTACACTAAGCAAATGGAAATTTATGGAAAAAAAGGCTTCTTTCTCAATCACAAGCTAAAACTATAATTAATTTACACCCAAAATAAACCTTCTAGAGGTAAAAAAAAATATTACAAAATGTGTATCCTTAATTAACACAAATTGAATTATTTATGACCAGTGAGTCAATCTTAATTGCAGTCTTTTTTTATGGCTACAGGGTGCATATTGGATTTTGCTCTAAAATTAAAAAAGATATTTTGGTGCAGCTTGCCGCTGTCATAAACAAAGAATCAATCAAATGCACAGTGAGAGATTTAATAACATAAATATTTTAAAAACAAATGGTAATTTGACTAATGAGTGCCCAAGAAAAGTCCCCTGGCCAGTTTGGGGGTCAATGGATACAAGTAGGACCCAATTTATGGGACTCAATTTTAATAGAATTTGAAAACTGATTTCCTTTTTCTCTGTAGAAATAAAACAGTACCTTGTAACTGATCCCAACTAAGATATAATTACCCCTTATTGGGGGCAGAACAGCCCTATTGGGTTTATTTAATGGTTAAATTATTCCCTTTTCTCTGTAATAATAAAACAGTACCTGTACTTGATCCCAACTAAGATATAATTACCCCTTATTGGGGCAGAACAGCCCTATTGGGTTTATGTAATGGTTAAATTATTCCATTTTCTCTGTAATAATAAAACAGTACCGGTACTTGATCCCAACTAAGTTATAAATAATCCTTATTGGGGCAAAACAATCCTATTGGGTTTAATTAATGTTTTATTGATTTTTTAGTAGACTTAAGGTATGGAGATCCAAATTACGGAAAGTAGGAAGTAGAAACATCAGGCACACTTTACTGCTGCACTGCAAGTTGGAGTGATATCCCCCCCTCCCAGCAGCCGATCAGCAGAACAATGGGATGGGAGCAAGATAGCAGCTCCCAGTAGGTGTCAGAATAGCACTTAATAGTAAGAAATCCAAGTCCGGCTTGGGACTCCTCCAGTTACATGGGAGTAGGAGAAACAATAGCTTAGCTGAAAGCAGTTCTAATGTGTAGCGCTGGCTCCTTCTGAAAGCTCAGACTCAGGCACACTTTACTGATGCGCTGCAAGTTGGGGTGATACCCCCCTCACCCCCAGCAGCCAATCAGCAGAACAATGGGAAGGGAGCAAGATAGCAGCTCCCAGTAGGTATCAGAATAGCACTCAATAGTAAGAAATCCAAGTCCGGCTTGGGACTCCTCCAGTTACATGGGAGTAGGAGAAACAATAGGTTAGCTGAAAGCAGTTCTAATGTGTAGTGCTGGCTGAAAGCTCAGACTCAGGCACAATGCACTGAGATGGCGCCTACACACCAATATTACAGCTACAAATACATTTGTTTGTCAAGAATAAAAGTTTAAATGGCAGAGGGAATTATTTGCTATGTAACAGTGTCATTTAGAAATGAAAGTACCCCATAAAAATCATGAGAGTATCCCTTTAACGCCTGTTATTCCTATCACAATGGTTCTGAAATACTATATGAAAAGACACAGAGGGTTACGTGCCATGTGTGGGGCAGGGTGCAAAGTGCAAAAACTAGGCACACTCTGCTATGTTTTATACACTTTGTGCCCAGCCCTGTATATACAAGGATTGCTTGTAAGTATCTCCCCATCTGCCCCCTGCCCGTCCCCTAACTTGTGCATCATTCAGCAAGCACTAAGGGGTACATTTTTTTGCCCCATGATGCCCCTACAGACTTTATAGCCCCGAGAACTGCAATAATATTCTGACAGGTGATTGTATTCGGTCATACAATCTGATTGGTCAGCTGGCATCAGCTAAACTATCAACAGCCGCAAGTGACTAAATACAGAACCAGAACCTTCCGCAGGTGGGAAAACCTACAGCATTACAGGTCAGGGAATTAATTGTTAATTCCCAATTACATACCCAACACAGACTTAAGCACTTATAGGCATAATAGGAAAGATTTTATCACTGCACAAACCCATCCTAAATAATAACCAGGAGACTTAATTCAAACTGCCTGAAAGAAATAGACTTTAATTAGCAGCAAGCAGCCCAAGGCTCCCACTTATGATAAAGCAGGCCTCGTTATGCCATGTGTCTGTACAATGATAGGAAGGCGACTTTAAATCCCCAAATAATATTCTTAAGTCCCATTATTATTATCTTCAGTCTCCATTTCTATTTCATACTGCTGTTTCCATACAAACAAAACCGAGAGTCCTTATCTGCAGTGCCCAAATAGCGCCATTACCTTATTAGAACCATTAGCATTATTTTGTGCAGTAGTCGGAGAGCCAAAGAGCGTTTGTACAGAAAGACAAAAGGATTGGGAGAACATTTATATTACATGTGGGCAGCTTAAAGGGGAACTGCACCTAAACACAAAAGCTTTTTAAAAAGTGATAACTTCAAGCAACTTTGCAGTATATAGTTACATAGTTACATAGGGTTGAAAAAAGACCAGTGTCTATCAAGTTCAACTCATCCAAGTAAACCCAGCACACCCAACCCACACCTACCAATCTATACACTCACATACATACACTATATATACAACCACTAGTACTAACTGTAGATATTAGTATCACAATAGCCTTGGATCAATATACATTGATTAAAAAATTTGCAGCCTTTTTATGATGTTTAATGTAATCATATGGTTTGGAACAGTTCCCTAAGCCCCGCCCCCCATTCCCCTGCTGATCTGGTTGGCTACTTTGAGACTCTAATAAAAACAGTAGTCGCCTGTCCTCAGCCTGCCTTCTCCCAATCCCACAATTCCCTGCACACGTGATGTCAATAAGGAAAGGAACATCCCAGTGCAATGCATTGTGGGTTATGTAGTTCCTGCATGCTGTCTCCCTCCGTTAGCCTCAACTGTCCCATTTTCCAGATTTAAAGATCTGCTTTAACCAGGTGGCCATTTTCTATCTGCTACATCATCACTGACATTTGCAGATCCAGACACGCCTCATGACCTTTCTCAGAAGTTTTTTTCTAGTGTAACTTTATTAGCAAACCTCATCATTGATGTACATTCTCTTACATTGTAAACTGCATTAAATCTTTCCTCTGTAATCTTTTTTAATTATATATCTTGCTATATCATCTATGGATACATACATTAAATTAAATATAATTAATCAATTATATACATATATAATTATAAACATATAATCCCACTCATACATGTAATCGCACTCACATGCACACCCCGTCACTCATATAATCCCACTCACATGCACACCCCGTCACTCATATAATCCCACTCACATGCACACCCCGTCACTCATATAATCCCACTCACATGCACACCCCGTCACTCATATAATCCCACTCACATGCACACCCCGTCACTCATATAATCCCACTCACATGCACACCCCGTCACTCATATAATCCCACTCACATGCACACCCCGTCACTCATATAATCCCACTCACATGCACACCCCGTCACTCATATAATCCCACTCACATGCACACCCCGTCACTCATATAATCCCACTCACATGCACACCCCGTCACGCATATAATCCCACTGATACATGTAATCCCACTCACATGCACACCCTGTCACGCATATAATCCCACTGATACATGTAATCCCACTCATACATGTAATCCCACTCGTAATCCCACTCATACATGTAATCCCACTCGTAATCCCACTCATACATGTAATCCCACTCATACATGTAATCCCACTCATACATGTAATCCCACTCGTAATCCCACTCATACATGTAATCCCACTCGTAATCCCACTCGTAATCCCACTCATACATGTAATCCCACTCGTAATCCCACTCATACATGTAATCCCACGCGTAATCCCACTCATACATGTAATCCCACTCGTAATCCCACTCATACATGTAATCCCACTCATACATGTAATCCCACTCACATGCACACCCCCTCACACATATAATCCACATATAATAGAACAGTAGTATAAATCATTCATATAAAAAAATATATGTCAGGTTAAAAAATATGATTAAAGATATAACTGGTAAAATGATATCGTTTTCATTACAATCATTATTGTTTCATTAACATAAAATTAATTTATTTGGAATAAAATATTTGCCAGGCAAAGAAAAAGAAACAGTACTAGCAGAACAGTAGAAAGTAATAGTAGAACAGTAGAAAGCAGTAGTAGAACAGTAGAAAGCAGTAGTAGAACAGTAGAAAGCAGTAGTAGAACAGTAGAAAGCAGTAGTAGAACAGTAGAAAGCAGTAGTAGAACAGTAGAAAGTAATAGTAGAACAGTAGAAAGCAGTAGTAGAACAGTAGAAAGCAGTAGTAGAACAGTAGAAAGCAGTAGTAGAACAGTAGAAAGCAGTAGTAGAACAGTAGAAAGCAGTAGTAGAACAGTAGAAAGTAATAGTAGAACAGTAGAAAGCAGTAGTAGAACAGTAGAAAGCAGTAGTAGAACAGTAGAAAGCAGTAGTAGAACAGTAGAAAGCAGTAGTAGAACAGTAGAAAGCAGTAGTAGAACAGTAGAAAGCAGTAGTAGAACAGTAGAAAGTAATAGTAGAACAGTAGAAAGCAGTAGTAGAACAGTAGAAAGCAGTAGTAGAACAGTAGAAAGTAATAGTAGAACAGTAGAAAGCAGTAGTAGAACAGTAGAAAGCAGTAGTAGAACAGTAGAAAGCAGTAGTAGAACAGTAGAAAGCAGTAGTAGAACAGTAGAAAGTAGTAGTGTAGGTGAAATGATAGTAACGCTTACATGCGCCTAGTTGAGACGCTCCCACAGACTGAGCTGAAGGGGCACTGGCTACAGGAGCAGATTCAGTCATTTTAAAATGTGCGCGTTGCTATAGCAACGCGCTATTTGGAGTGGCTGCAGGGGGCGCGGCTTCCAGGGTCAGGGATGACGCGGCCGACATCATGTGGTCAACCGCGTCATTGAAGGTACTCACTGCGCATGCGCTTAATAAGGCAAGTTAAAACGCACTTGCGCTTACGCCAAAACGCCAAAGAGCTTTGCAAGGGGAAGGGGGCCGGGGCCTGTCTGTAGGCAGCGCTGTCTGAAGCATTATAGCCCCGGAACGCAAGCCTGACCAATAATTCTGCACTCACAGCCGCAGCTACAAGACGGTACTGTTCTGCCTTTTACTGTATAAAATGTTCATATGAGGGCTTGACATGTCCTTTAAAGGGAGCATGAAAGAGTCTAATTTCGCTTTTATTATCATTTCATTTATTTAAAGTTAAAAGGATCTTTTAGTAGGATTAAGACATGAAGATCCAAATTACAGAAGAGTCCCTTATCCAGAAAGCCCAGGCCCCATGCATTCTGGATAACAGGCCACCATACCTGTATTACAAATTTGCCAGTAATATACTCCTCTTGTTCCTCCCTCTTACCTTTTGCGCCATTGACCCAACCCCTATGTCACTAGTGTGCCCACCCAGCTTGCCCACCCAGCTTGCCCTGGCCAGTACATTTATTCATAGAAGGTGGTAACCCTAATCCTGTGTTATGGTAGCAGGAGATTCCCCGGTATCCTGGCATGCCTGTCTGACCCTGATATTCAGCAACAAGCCTAGCCAGCCGGCGCCCTAGCCAACTTTGCTGGACACCACTCTCCCTGCCCCCACATGCATGGGAATGCACATACACGGCGATGGTGCGGCAGGGTGGGAGCACACATGTCATCACTTCACACCGGGGGGACAAGCACCAGTAATCCCGCTGGGGGGGGGGGGGGGGCATGGGTTAGGGAGTAGTGATGTGCTGGCCAGCTCGATACCCACGGGACCTGTGGGTAGGACGGGTTTTTGCAGACCTCAGTACATCAACTGCAGGTCACGGGCGGGGAGGGTGACCAGAAGAGCTCAACTTGCAGACCTTACACTGGCAGTTTCCTCTTCTGGCTCTCTAATTTATATAAATAGAGGGAAGAAGCCGGCTCAGGTAAGGTTAGGGTTGTGAGCAGTAGGGTTAGGGTTGTGAGCAGTAGGGTTAGGGTTGAGAGCAGTAGGGTTAGGGTTGGGAGCAGTAGGGTTAGGGTTGGGAGCAGTAAGGTTAGGGTTGTGAGCAGTAGGGTTAGGGTTGGGAGCAGTAGGGTTAGGGTTGGCAGCAGTAGGGTTAGGGTTGGCAGCAGTAGGGTTAGGGTTGAGAGCAGTAGGGTTACGGTTGGCAGCAGTAGGGTTAGGGTTGAGAGGAGTAGGGTTATGGTTGGTAACAGTAGGATTAAGGGTTGAAAGCAGTAGGATTAGGGTTGGGAGCAGGAGGGTTAGGGTTGAGAGCAGTAGGGTTAGATTTGGGAGCAGGCAGGTTAGGGTTGGGAGCAGGCGGGTTAGGGTTGAGAGCAGTAGGGCTAGGGTTGGGAGCAGGCGGGTTAGAGTTAAGAGCAGTAGGGTTAGGGTTGAGAGCAGTAGGGTTGGGAGCAGTAGGGTTAGGGTTGAAAGCAGTAGGGTTAGGGTTGAAAGCAGTAGGGTTAGGGTTGAAAGCAGTAGGGTTAGGGTTGGGAGCAGGAGGGTTAGGGTTGGGAGCAGGCGGGTTTGGGTTGGGAGCAGTAGGGTTAGAGTTGAGAGCAGTACGGTTATGGTTGGCAGCAGTAGGGTTAGGGTTGAAAGCAGTAGGATTAGGGTTGGGAGCAGTAGGGTTAGGGTTGGGAGCAGTAGGGTTAGGGTTGGGAGCAGTAGGATTAAGGTTGGGAGCAGTAGGGTTAGGGTTCGAGCAGTAGGATTAGGGTTCAGAGCAGTAGGGTTAGGGTTGAAAGCAGGCGGGTTAGGGTTGTGAGCAGGCGGGTTAGGGTTCAGAGCAGTAGGGTTAGGGCTGACAGCAGTAGGATTACAGTTGGCAGCAGTAGGATTAGGGTAGGAAGCAGTAGGGTTAGGGTTGAGAGCAGTAGGGTTAGGGTTGGAAGCAGTAGGGTTAGGGTTGGAGCAGTAGGGTTAGGGTTGGGAGCGGGCGGGTTAGGGTTGGAGCAGTAGGATTAGGGTTCAGAGCAGTAGGATTAGGGTTCAGAGCAGTAGGGTTAGGGTTGAAAGCAGTAGGGTTAGGGTTGGGAGCAGGCGGGTTAGGGTTCAGGGCAGTAGGGTTAGGGCTGAGAGCAGTAGGGTTAGGGTTGGCAGCAGTAGGATTAGGGTAGGGAGCAGTAGGGTTAGGGTTGAGAGCAGTAGGGTTAGGGTTGGAAGCAGTAGGGTTAGGGTTGGGAGCAGTAGGGTTAGGGTTGGGAGCGGGCGGGTTAGGGTAGGAAGCAGTAGGGTTAGGGTTGGGAGCAGTAGGGTTAGGGTTGGGAGCGGGCGGGTTAGGGTTGGAAGCAGTAGGGTTAGGGTTGGGAGCGGTCGGGTTAGGGTTGGGAGCGGGTGGGTTAGGGTTGGATTTCTCAACTGCACATCACTAGTAGGCAGATTGAAGAGGTACGTACCTTCCCCCCCCCCCCCCAAACATTGTGCCTCTTCTGCCTACCCCTAGTTCGGGCCCTGTTGATGTTTAACATTGTGCAATCATAATGCCTACCCTTAGCAAAAGTTATGAAAATGTGCAAATGCACAGTTAGTCGGCAAATAAGCCTACATTTGTTGCATTTATATCAAAATTCAAAATATCTGCCTAATTATCAGTGCTCTGCAAGTAAAAAGGGACCCGTAAATCCTTCTGTATCGCCTTGTCAAGTACTAAGCTGGATGCTGTGCCATCAGTATAGGGAGGAATCCTCTGCTGTCTAACTGCTCAAGAGCAGTAGGGTTAGGGTTGTGGGCAGTAGGGTTAGGGTTGGAAGCAGTAGGGTTAGGGTTGGGAGCAGGAGGGTTTGAGTTGAGAGCAGTAGGGTTAGGGTTGAAAGCAGTAGGGTTAGGGTTGGGAGCAGTCGGGTTAGGGTTGGGAGTAGTAGGGTTAGGGTTGTGAGCAGTAGGGTTAGGGTTGTGAGCAGGTGGATTAGGGCTGAGAGCAGTAGGATTAGGGTTGGGAGCAGTAGGGTTAGGGTTGAGAGCAGTAGGGTTAGGGTTGAGAGCAGTAGGAGTTGGGAGCAGGTGGGTTAGGGTTGAAAGCAGTAGGATTAGGGTTCAGAGCAGTAGGGTTAGGGTTGGGAGCAGGCGGGTTTGGGTTGGGAGCAGTAGGGTTTGGGTTGGGAGCAGTAGGGTTAGGGTTGAGAGCAGTAGGGTTAGGGTTGAGAGCAGTAGGGTTAGGGTTGAGAGCAGTAGGGGTTGGGAGCAGGTGGGTTAGGGTTGAAAGCAGTAGGGTTAGGGTTGGGGGCAGTAGGGTTAGGGTTGTGAGCAGTAGGGTTGGAAGCAGTAGGGTTAGGGTTGTGAGCAGTAGGGTTAGGGTTGTGAGCAGTAGGGTTAGGGTTGGAAGCAGTAGGGTTAGGGTTGGGAGCAGTAGGGTTAGGGTTGGGAGCGGGTGGGTTAGGGTTGGATTTCTCGACCGCACATCACTAGTAGGCAGATTGAAGAGGTACGTACCTTCCCCCCCCTCCCCCAACATTGTGCCTCTTCTGCCTACCCCTAGTTCCGGCCCTGTTGATGTTAAACATTGTGCAATCATAATGCCTACCCTTAGCAAAAGTTTTGAAAATGTGCAAATGCACAGTTAGTCGGCAAATAAGCCTACATTTGTTGCATTTATATCAAAATTCAAAATATCTGCCTAATTATCAGTGCTCTGCAAGTAAAAAGGGACCCATAAATCCTTCTGTATCGCCTTGTCAAGTACTAAGCTGGCTGCTGTGCCATCAGTATAAGGAGGAATCCTCTGCCGTCTAACTGCTCTCCTTCAGGGAACAGCCATAAAGCATCTGTATAAATTTTACTGCCAAGAGTCGGAGTCATTTCTCTGCAGTGAGATTCATTTAAGCCTCATTATACATTTTCTCTTTCACTTATTTACGACTGTTTGTATTATTTAAGGAAATGTTTATTTCATAAACAGTGAAAAAATGGAACCATAACAAGCACAATAGGGACTGCGCGTTACAGATAATTTGGAACAAATAAAACGTATTCACTGCACCCAGGGAAAGTGCAAACACTTCTAATTACACCTTTCTGTCTCACATTGAAAAACGATCTTTGAGATGTATCTGTATTCAATACATACAGACCTTCTGTAAATCATATTTAATACTTTACACAACCTTAAATACTGAATGGCACTTTGCACACAATTACTTTTATTTTTAGGTAAAAGTCATGACAAAGGGAAAATGTTGAAATGGTCACGCTTTGCTCCCAGTATGAACTAGGGGGTTTATAGTACATAGTGGTAATTACCCCAGTCCAACCCACTAGGGCTGTTTGTAAAATATACAATGTGTTTCAGGTCTAGAAACACATAGCAACCAATCAGATCTTTGCATTTAAACAGTACCCCAGATAATGCTACCTGCTTTGTTGATTATTTATGTAGCCCATACCAAATAGGAAATCTTTAACCCTTTTAGTGCCACAGGACGTACAATCTACGTCCTGGGTACCAAAGTACTTAAGTGCCACAGGACGTAGATTCTGCGTCCTGCTGCACTTCCGGATTTTGGGAGCAGAGAAGCGGCTTTTGACCGCAGATATTATTAGGCAAAAAAAAAAATGATTTTAGTGATTTTTTTTTATTTTTATCAATTTTATTGCATTTCACATTGTTTTTTATTAATTGTTTTTGCACATGGATATTTTGTCTGCTGTATTTCAATTTGGCATCCTGTGTACCCCACATAGTTTGGTAAATCTATGCATATTGGGCATCAAACTGTTCAGTAGACCCCTGGCATTCATACTTAGAGTGTTTTATGTTGGTACGTTACTAAATGTGGGGGTACATAATGGGGCAACATGCAAGCTTTGTGCCATAGAAATGCCATAAAAACCGTTCTGTTTAGCATAGCTAAGTAGAAAGTTGTATTTACCCATTTTTGTTTTGTCAGAATGTGTACTTTCAGAAAATATATGGTTTTATAGGGTCTTCGTACTGTTAGGGGTTCTTATGCCACATAATACACATACCGGGTGCAAAAATTGCATAAGTCGGAGTGTCTTATGTGAAAATTCATATGCACTATTTGGCTGCCCCTGTATGGCACGTAGTTTGGCCAATATATGCATATAGGGCATCAAACTGTTCAGTAGACCCCTGGCGTTCATATTTAGAAAGTTTTATGTTGATACGTTACAAAATGTGGGGGTACATAATGAGGTAAAATGCATAGCATTTAGCATAGCTTTGTAGTTTGGTAGTTTGCAGTAGAAAGTTGTATTTGCCCATTTTTGTTTTGTCAGAATGTGTACTTTCGGAAAATGTATGGTTTTCTGGGGTCTCCTTACTGTTAGGGGGTCTTATGGCACATAATGCACATGCCGGTAGCTTATATTGCAGCGTATACACTTTGTATGCACTAACTTCCTTTTGTATTTTAAGCTCTAAATCTTGTTCCAGAAGTGGAAATACACAAAAACTCAGGCAGATTTGGAAAGCTCAGGTTCTTCTGAAAAAAACAATATATAGTTTGCCTACCTAAACTTAACCCTGCCCCCAGTAAAAGCCCCTAAATTGAGAGAGCACAGAATGTTTACAAAACGTCTGGCACTGAGGGGAACCGAAATGTCAAATTCTGCTGGCACTTAAAGGGTTAATGGTTTCCTTTAACAATTAGGTTGAGAAAATTATATGCAAAAGCATTAGGAAATCATAAGCATAAAGGAAACCTATACCCCCAAACAATGTAGATCTCTATAAAAATATACTCAGTAAACAAGCTCATATGTAAAACCCTGCTTCATCTAAATAAACCATTTTCATATAAATATACTTATTTAGTAGTATGTGCCATTGGGTAATCCTAAATAGGAAACTGCCATTTTAAGTACTAAGGGCTGTCCCCTGGGATCATAGGATTCACAGTGCACACAAACAAGCCAAGGCACACATACATGCTAGGCCCCATCAGCCAATGAATGGGCAGAGTTCTGCCTTTTGCTCCCACACTACTTCCTGTTACAGTTAGAGCTGCATCACTTCCTGTTAGCTGATCTCTGAGGGAGCACAAAGCCCATCACTAAATGGCGGCTCAAGGGAAAGGATGTAAAAGGGCAATATTTACTGATATATATATTCCAGTTTGGCGAGATTCTTTAATAGGTCACTACACATTCGCCGCACATCCATGCCTGGAAAAAAATTTGCTCATCACTACTTTCCAGCTCATTAATATCCTTCTTAAGGAATGTTTCCTAAAACTACACGCTATATTGAAGATCAGGCTAGCGGGGATCTAAAAAGAGGCCAAATTATGTTTTAACCACTAGAATCGGATAGCACTTTATTTGCTTTATTAGCTACTGACTGATACTCCCTAGTGTTGCACAGTCTGTTGTCCACAAAAATCCCCAAATCCTTCTGCATTAAAGAAGAAGCTCCTAAAAGAAATAGTGCGTTTCAGCAGGTCTTGGGAACTAAGGAACATTTTTAGGAAGTCCAAAGTCTTCAAAAATCAGAAGAAACAGGAAAAAATGGTTGAAATTCAATAAATGAACCATAATAGTCTTTTAAATAGACAAATCTGAAAAGCGTTTAAACATTAATCAGTTTTGTAATTTCTAGGGTTGAAAAGAAGGGCCCTTGTAAACCTACATCACAAATATTTACAGAGGAATTGGACTGTCATTGGACACCCTGTAAAAATTGATGGGGGTTTTTTTCCTGTGATTTGAAAAGTTTGGTTGCAGCTTTTAAACAAGTTTGTATAGTACATTCCGCTGTCTTTCAGATTTTAATTTCAGAGCCTTGTTTGGTTCTAATGTTTATATAAAAATGTATAACAAAATTAAACACAACCCTGATACAATACTTTTAACAAAATGCTGACAGTTTAAAAACTGAGCTTGGATTAGGCTATTAGAAGTGCTACAACGTCTTTTTAATTGTTTTTTTTTTTGTTTTTTGTTTTTTTTTAATTTGTGTTTTGCCAAAGGCACAAAGCATTTATAGTCATTATTCCAAAGGAGCCTGTATATAATGTTAACGTGCAAGTTCCACTTACTTATATGGCATTGTCCCATCCAAATATGTCCCCTGGTTATAGTAAATGAGCAAAAGCAAAATACATTCAAGTACAGGTATGGGACTTGTTATCCAGAATGCTTGGGACCTGAGGTTTTTAGGAAAAGGGATCTTTCCGTAATTTGGATCTCCATACCATAAGTTTGCTAAAAATCATTTAACTATTGAATTAACCCAATAGGGCTGTTCTGCCCCCAATAAGGGGTAAATATATCTTAGTTGGGATCAATTACAGGTACTGTTTTATTATTACAGAGAAAGGGGAATCATTTAACCATTAAATAAACCCAATAGGACTGTTCTACCCCCAATAAGGGGTAATTATATCTTAGTTGGGATCAAGTACAGGTACTGTTTTATTATTACAGAGAAAAGGGAATCATTTAACCATGAAATAAACCCAATAGGGCTGTTCTGCCCCCAATAAGGGGTAATTATATCTTAGTTGGGATCAAGTACAGGTACTGTTTTATTATTACAGAGAAAAGGGAATCATTTAACCATGAAATAAACCCAATAGGGCTGTTCTGCCCCCAATAAGGGGTAATTATGTCTTAGTTGGGATCAAGTACAGGTACTGTTTTATTATTACAGAGAAAAGGGAATCATTTAACCATGAAATAAACCCAATAGGGCTGTTCTGCCCCCAATAAGGGGTAATTATATCTTAGTTGGGATCAAGTACAGGTACTGTTTTATTATTACAGAGAAAAGGGAATCATTTAACCATGAAATAAACCCAATAGGACTGTTCTGCCCCAATAAGGGGTAATTATATCTTAGTTGGGATCAAGTACAGGTACTGTTTTATTATTACAGAGAAAAGGGAATCATTTAACCATGAAATAAACCCAATAGGGTTGTTCTGCCCCCAATAAGGGGTAATTATATCTTAGTTGTGATCAAGTACAGGTACTGTTTTAATAATACAGAGAAAAGGGAATTGTTTAAACAATAAATAAACCCAATAGGACTGTTCTGCCCCCCAATAAAAGATAATTATATCTTAGTACGGTGATTCAAATTACAGATCTTAGAGTTTAATCAAAAGATGGCCTAACAGGTTTAGAAGATGCAGAGCTGCTACAGACAACTTTAATGACATGGGTATAGGGCTGCTGATCCTCCGGGCTGGTACTGTGAGTTCAATATATAAAATAAAGCATTCATCGCCATATACTTTCTCAGGTTCTTCTGTAACCAATAATTCTATTTGAACGTGTCACATGATAGAAATTAAATAATAAAGGCTACAATTAGCATGTTATATTATAAGGAAGAAGCTGTGGGTTCACTTGCCCGGTTTATGATAAGATTTTGTCCAGTCATGTACTGTATACAAGCCCTTTCCATATGTGGTAAATGTTTTTTTCTTTGACATTACACTGATACCTCAGGCACAGTAGTTCCCAGTGAAAATGTTCCGTAATATTGAAATACAGCTTAACCATAAATTACCATAGGTCTCAATAGAGACACCAGCATTTATCTTTCAAAACTTCTCTACAATATGTTCCTCTTTGATTTAATATCTCCGAGGCCCAAGAGGGTGATATATAACCGGATTTGCTCTAAGCTCTGCGCACCTATTTGATTTAGTAGAGTACAGTAAAATAGTGAAGAAATAACATGTCAGGTTGGAGAAGCCTGACTCTCTGTCTTTGAACTACAGGTATGGGCCACGTTATCCAGAATGCTCGGGACCTGGAGTTCTGTAGATAAGGGATCTTTCCATGATTTGGATTATACAGGCATAGGACCCATTATCCAGAATGCTCAGGACCAAGGGTATTCCGGATAAGGGGTCTTTCTGTAATTTGGATCTACATAACTCTAAGTCTACAAAAAAATCAATAAAACAATAATTAAACCCAATAGGATTGTTTTGCATCCAATAAGGGTTAATTATATCTTAGTTGGGATCAAGTACAGGTACTGTTTTATTATTACAGAGAAAAGGGAATCATTTAACCATTAAATAAACCCAATAGGGCTGTTCTGCCCCCAATAAGGGGTAATTATATCTTAGTTGGGATCAAGTACAGGTACTGTTTTATTATTACAGAGAAAAGGGAATCATTTAACCATTAAATAAACCCAATAGGGCTGTTCTGCCCCCAATAAGGGGTAATTATATCTTAGTTGGGATCAAGTACAGGTACTGTTTTATTATTACAGAGAAAAGGGAATCATTTAACCATTAAATAAACCCAATAGGGCTGTTCTGCCCCCAATAAGGGGTAATTATATCTTAGTTGGGATCAAGTACAGGTACTGTTTTATTATTACAGAGAAAAGGGAATCATTTAACCATTAAATAAACCCAATAGGGCTGTTCTGCCCCCAATAAGGGGTAATTATATCTTAGTTGGGATCAAGTACAGGTACTGTTTTATTATTACAGAGAAAAGGGAATCATTTAACCATGAAATAAACCCAATAGGGCTGTTCTGCCCCAATAAGGGGTAATTATATCTTAGTTGGGTTTAAGTACAGGTACTGTTTTATTATTACAGAGAAAAGGGAATCATTTAACCATTAAATAAACCCAATAGGGCTGTTCTGCCCCCAATAAGGGGTAATTATATCTTAGTTGGGATCAAGTACAGGTACTGTTTTATTATTACAGAGAAAAGGGAATCATTTAATCATTAAATAAACCCAATAGGGCTGTTCTTCCCCCAATAAGGGGTAATTATATCTTAGTTGGGATCAATTACAAGGTACTGTTTTATTATTACAGAGAAAAAGGAAATCATTTTTAAAAATTTGAATTATTTGATTAAAATGGAGTCTATGGGAGGTGACCTTAGAGCTGGCCTTATGACAGGTTTCTGGATCCCATATCCAGTACCATAGGAATCACCTGCAAATTATAGGGCTGATTTACAAGTGTACTTGCCAATAACCAACCAGATTTTTATTTTCATTCAAACTTGTAGAAGACTGATCAAAACTAACTATTGGTAACTGCACTGCAATCCAGCACCCATGTCAGTTGATAAGCCCCTATGACTTTTAAATGAAGTCATATTGATTTTCATATTGACTGGATTGATATAGTAGGCAGGGATGCAGCGAATCCCGATTCGGTTTGGGATTCGGGCCAAAACCAGGCTTTTTTTTGAAAGATTTGATTTCGGCCAAATGCACGGTCGCGGCCGAACCGAATTCAGATTCAGTTCGGGATTCTGCAGAATCAGTCAGGGTGGGTTCGGGGGTATGGTCGAACCCAAAAAAGTAGGTTCGGTGCATCCCTTACACTAGGACAGGGGTCCCCAACCCTTTTTACATTCTAAAGTAAAAAGAGTTGGGGAGCAACACAAGCTTACAGAAAGTTTCTGGGGTGCCAAATAAGGGCTGTGATTGGCTATTTGGTAGCCCCTATGTGTACCGGCAGCCCACAGGAGACTCTTTTTGGAAGTACTTCTGGTTTTTATGCAACCAAAACTTGCCTCCAAGCCATACAATTTTTTTGAAAAAGCACCTACTTTGAGGCCACTGGGAGCAACATCCAAGGGGTTGGGGAGCAACATGTTGCCCCTGAGCGACTGGTTGGGGATCACTGTAGTAGGGCATCAATAGCAGTAGGATTTATCAATGGAAGATCAATACTAGAAGCAAGACAATCCCAACGTAAATGAATTTTTCCAGAACATTATATATACATATAATTATATACATGTTCCAAAAGCAATCTAAATAATGCCTGCCAAGAGTCTGTGTGGCTTATGTAGTATCAGAGGGAAAGTGTTCCCCAATATGGGGCTTGTTTATTGCATTTCACATTTGTGTTCTGCGACAAATTGCAACACTCATGGGAAAAAACAAATGTGAAAAGGAATAGGTCAACTCCCCTATCAGAAGTTGTGTAATGCAGTTGGGATAATAAATGCAAGTATCTGAATGGGACCAACATTTGACCATTACACACCATTACTTCGTTCTTATTCATTTTTTATAACTAGTTAGTTCTCTTGGGGCTGTACTGTCTCCCGATAGCCTTTCCTACTTTTTCTTATGAATTAGTTATTGTCTTATGAAAAGTTGATGTCACTTTCTTACACTATATATTTTTATATACTAGTATTGCCTTTGTATTGCCTTTCTTACACATGTATCGTGATCTTTCTTCTTCTTTTGGTTGTCTTATAAAGGCTACCTACAAATGTGACCTTGTAGCCCAGCTTCCCTCTTGTTATCTGAAGCTAATATTCCAGATAATTTTGGACATCCAATTCATGGTCCTTGTCCTTCATACTTTATTCAATTATATCCTTACTTGCTTGATTGGTACTTCTTATGTAAAGATAAAAAAATAGCCAGTGACTGTGGCGGAGGATTAAATAATCCATATTGTTTAGCTTACAAATATAAATAATATGCTGGGGAGCAGCAGATCAGGAGGAGCTTCTGATAAATCTTCAGACTTTTCGAGTTAAGGCTACCTTTTGTGGCCCAACTTTTTGTCTGGTTCCTTGTAACTAGGGATGCACTGGATCTCGGATTCGGTTGGGATTCGGGTCGAATCCACGGTCCTGGCCAAACCGAATCCAAATCCTAATTAGCATAAATTAGCATATGCTAATTAGCAGTAGGAAGGGTTAAATGGCAGGGGGAAACATTTTCGGCATTCGCGCCCTTCCCGGCCCTAATTACCATATGCTAATTTGGATTCGGATTCGGTTCGGGATTCAGCAGAATCTGTCAGGGTGGGTTCGGCCAAACCCAAAAAAGTGGGTTTGGTGCATCCCTACTTGTAACAGTTTCAAATCTCACTATACCAAACAGAAAGGCAATCAGCGCGGCACGGGGTGTTTCTGTGAGTATAAGTCCAAACAGGAGATTAAATCGCTTGCTGCTCCCTTCCTTTCAGCCCTCTGATTAGACTTGGTAACACAAAACAGCAACTCATAATTAGCGAGAGTAATTTGATATACATACTACATGTGGGAGAGGTGGATGGATAGATAGATAGATAGATTATAGATGATAGCTAGATAGATAGATTTTGGGATAGACAGATAGATATATAGATAGATGATTGATAGATAGATAGATTTTGGGATAGACAGATAGATAGATGATAGATAGATAGATAGATAGATTTTGGGATAGACAGATATATAGATAGATAGATAGATAGATAGATAGATGATAGATAGATAGATAGATTTTGGGATAGACAGATATATAGATAGATAGATAGATAGATTGATAGATAGATTTTGGGATAGACAGATAGATATATAGATAGATAGATGATAGATAGATAGATAGATAGATAGATTATAAATGATAGATAGATAGATTTTGGAATAGACAGATAGATGATAGATAGATAGATAGATAGATTTTGGGATAGACAGATAGATATATAGATAGATGATAGATAGACAGATAGATAGATAGATGATAGATAGATAAATAGATAGATAGACAGATTATAGATAGATGATAGACAGACAGATAGATAGATAAATAGATGATAGACAGATAAATAGATAGACAGATTATAGATAGATCGATAGATAGATAGATAGATATTGGGATAGATAGATGATAGATAGATAGATGATAGATAGATAGATGATAGATAGATAGATATTGGGATAGATAGATAGATAGATAGATAGATAATGGGATAAATAGATAGATAGAGAGATAAATAGATGGTAGATAGATAGATAGACCAAGAGAAACATTTATATCAAATAAGAGTAATTTTAGATCTTTCTCAGTAAAACTATTTCCTTGCATAACATAATGCCGTCAAAAAGAGAACCATGAATAAGGAAAGAGCACCATGCAATTAAAGCAGCCACAAAATCATTCGCTGGGATTACACGTAAATCAATATGGCGTCTAAAGGAACATTTATAGTAAACTAAAATATCTTGCTGAGAAATAAATCAGTTTAATACAGCAATAACCTGGGCCGCACATAAATGTGTTCTCAGAGGTTTCATATGAAAAGCATCCTGTAGGAAAGATATACACAAGTCACGCAGAAGCAGAGGCCTGCTTAAAACTCATGGTATAATTGCAAATACCGGCACTCAATGTACAGAAGCAAATACAGGTATCGGGGGCAGAACAGCCCTATTGGGTTTATTTAATGGTTAAATGATTCCCTTTTCTCTGTAATAATAAAACAGTACCTGTACTTGATCCCAACTAAGATATAATTACCCCTTATTGGGGGCAGAACAGCCCTATTGGGTTTATTTAATGGTTAAATGATTCCCTTTTCTCTGTAATAATAAAACAGTACCTGTACTTGATCCCAACTAAGATATAATTACCCCTTATTGGGGCGGAATAGTCCTATTGGGTTTATTTAATAAGATATAAATAATCCTTATTGGATGCAAAACAATCCTATTGGATTTGATTCATGTTTTTTTTTTTAAAGATGTTTATTTTTCCATTTTTATAGACAAACAATACATACAAACTTTAGCTACAATAAGTGTAGCTGGTAACTTTTGCAGTCTCATTGTTAGGTACAATACACAGTTTTGTTCTCTTTATTATCATAGTCATTGTAAAGCCGTATTTGATTGACATAGCTTTCTATTGGCCTGGGTTCGGTTGCCTCTGATGCATGGCGATTTATAAGTGGCACAGTCTTGTTAATCATTGCCACCCATTCTGATATTGTGGGTGCGAGGGACTCATCCATTTCATAATAAGTAGTTTTTTGGCATAGAACAGCGTTGCCCTCATTAGGTTTCTGGGATGGTTTTGTGGGACCAGTTCATCTATTATGCCTAGAAGACATACTTCTGGGGTCATGACTCTAGGTAGGACCAGTTACTCATCCAGATATCGCATGATTCCAGACCAATAGTTAGCTATGTGGGTACAATCCCATACCATATGGATAAACCCTGCGTTGGCATTATGACATTTGGGGCATTCTGCATTTGGTGATCTACCCATGACTTTGAGTCTGGCTGGGGTGATATATACTTGGTGGTAGAATTTGAATTGTATGACTCTATCCCTTGTGGCTATGAGGAAGTCATATATATGGTCCGTTGCTTCTTCCCATTGTTCCTCACTTAGCTGCGGGAGTATTTTGTCCCATTTCTCTTTGGCTTTATCAAATGGGGTAGGTGTTACTTTCAGTATAGCCTTGTATAATTGAGACAGGAGTTTCTTCCCTCCCGGGTCCCATAGCCTAATTTCCCATGGGGTTGAGCCCGTTTCAATTGTTAAGGAACCAAATTGTGCTCTAAAAGCATGCCTTAATTGTAAATATCTAAAGAATTGTAAGTTTGGCTTTTCCAGCTTTTCTTTGAGTGCATTAAATTGTGCAAATTTACCATCAATTACCACATCTGAGAGCCATTTCACCCCATTAACTGGCCAGTAGTAGAAATCAGTCAGTTCCTTGAAGTGCTGTAGGTTGGCATTGTTCCACAGCGGCATTTGCGGTGAGTGACCCAGTGTATTTACCCTATTCTGCTTCCCCAGTTTGGCCCAGGCTGTCATTGGGGCAATAAGTACTTCTGTAAGGGGAGTGATGTCGCTCTTTTTTCTATATGGCGCATTGCGGAGTGCTTCCAGTGAGCCAATTATGTTCCCATGTAGTGCTGTGAGTGGGTTGTCCGGGTCTGGGTTAAACCAATTGTGTAAGTAAGTTAGTTGGCTAGCCATATAATATAACTGCATATTGGGAAGTGCTAGCCCTCCCTGCTGGTATGGTGCTGTAAGTGTATGCCATCCCACTCTCGGGGCTTTATTGGCCCATATGAAGGAGAGTAGTACCTTATTCACTTGATTAAAGAACTTGTTTGCTATATATACCGGAGAGTTGTGTAGTGGATACATAAATTTAGGAAGATAAATCATTTTGAAGAGATTGATTCTCCCCCAAACTGTTAGATGTAGTTTTACCCAGTGAACAGCATCTTTTTGGAACTTATTCAGGACTGGTTCTAGATTTGTGTCTTGGTATTTGGACAAGTCTCTAGTGACCTCAATACCTAGATATCTGAACTGCCGGACCCATTGCAGGCCTTGAAGCGTGCCTTCATGTTCTGGCCCTGATAATGTAAGGAGATGGCATTTTTGTCTGTTTATTTTGAGACCACTATAATTGCTGTATGTATCTAGGATTTTGAGAGCTTGTGTAAGCGAATTATCGTGGTTTGCCAAAAACAGAATTAGGTCATCCGCATATACCGCTATTTTTTCCTCAATTTGCCCCACTTGTAAACCTCTGCTTGCTGGATCCATGCGAATTGCAATGGCCAGCAGTTCGATAACCAGTGCAAAGAGCAAGGGGGACATCGGGCATCCCTGTCTAGTTCCGTTATGCAGTTTTATTTTGTCTGATAGTGTCGTGTTTACCCGGATCCGAGCATTGGGCTTATTGTATAGTATTTGGAAGGAAGTCCCAGTTAACCGTGTCAAAAGCTTTGGTTATGTCGAGGGATGCCAGAAGTCCCCCCCCCCGCCTCTGCTTTGCATTCTGTATATGCGTAAATACCCTTCTTAGGTTTATGGATGTTGTTTTGTGTGGCATAAATCCACTTTGGTTAATCAGTTCCGGGATAACTTTGAGGAGTCTGTTGGCTAGCACTTTTACCAAGATTTTTGCATCTGTATTAATTAATGAGATTGGGCTAGCACTTTTACCAAGATTTTTGCATCTGTATTAATTAATGAGATTGGGCGGTAGGAGTCGCAGTTTGTTGGGTCCTTGCCCTGTTTGAGGATTAGGGTTGTAATTGCATCATAGAATGTATCTGGGAGAGAGTGAGTATCAAGTGCTTCGTTGAATATTTTTGTTAAAGGGGGGGTTAATTGTTTTCCTAATAGCTTGTACCAGGCTGCCGGCAAGCCGTCTGGTCCAGGAGTTTTGTTAGTTGGTAGTCCGCTAATAACTGCTTCGATTTCTTGTGGAGTGATAGGGGATTCCATAGACTGTCTCTGCTGTCTGGTTAGCTTGGGGTTAGGGATGTTGTCTAAGGATGCCTTCATACTGTTTGGTGTTGCTGTGTTTTTTTTGTGTATATTTCTTTGAAATGTGCTGCAAATATGCTGGCTATTTCTTGTGGGTCTGTGGCTAGGTTTCCCTGTGTTCCTTTAATAGCTGATACTACTGTCGTGGCTTCTGATATTTTGGAAAATAAGCTAGTGCTTTGCCATTTTCATCTCCGGTTTCAAAGGTTTTTTTGGTTTTGGTATAGGAGTTTTTTCCTAGTTAATGTCACATGTTGTAGGTCAAGTTCCCTTTGGGCTGCTACTAATCTAGAGTGTGTTTGTTCTGATCTATTGATTATAAATTCTGCCTGTGCATCTTGATAGATTTGTTCTTTTTGTTTCATCTCCTCTTTATGGGTTTCCCTGACTCCCCTTATAGTACTAATCAAAGATCCACGTGCTACTGCTTTTGAGGCATCCCATACTATATTAGCAGTTGTTGAGTCTTTATTAATGCCCCAGTATTGTTCATAGTCGGCTGTGCATTGTTCTGCTACTGTGTCATTTTTTAACCATAGTGGAGATAGTCTCCATAGTCTATGATGGGTGCTAGGGCCCCATGATATTTTGATTAGTAAGGGAGAGTGGTCGGAGTGTACTCTAGGTAGAATTTGGGTGTCCTGGAGCAACTGCGCAAAGTTTGCCGTTCCAAGGGCTAAGTCTATCCTTGATAATGTGTTGTGAGATGCCGAGTGGCAAGTGTATTGTTGGTCAGTCGGGTGTTTGCTACGCCAGAGGTCATTAAGTGCTAAGGCTGTCATCCATCCCTGTAAGTGTGTTGACGCCGAGTCTATTCCTGTCAGTCTATCCATTGGGGGGTTTACTGTGCAGTTAAAGTCACCTATAAAGCCAAGGAGGTCTGTGGGTAGGGTCATTACCTTTTGTGCAATTTGCTCCAGTATAGTAATAGAGAACGGGGGAGGGATATATACATTCACCAGGATAAGTGGCTGGTTTTGTATCTTGCAATGTAGGATGAAAAACCTTCCATAAAAGTCTGTTTGTACAGTTAGTAGTCCAAATGACACACTCTTTCTTATTAAAATAGAGACTCCCCTGGAGTATGTTGAATAGGGGGCATGATAGACGTGCCCTACCCAGTGCCTTTTTAGTGCTAATAGCTTTTGTCCTGCTAAATGCGTTTCTTGTAATAATATAACATCGGTTCTTAATTTGTGAATGTGGTTGAGTATTAGTGCCCTCTTGAACTTTGAGTTCAAGCCCTTTGTGTTCCATGATAATATGGTGAACCCTGTCATTATTGGTTACTAGCTGTTCTGTGTTGTGCGTTGTACCTGCTCTTTTTTGTGTATTTCGGGGACTGCTTACATAAACATAAAATTATGTACAAACAATATTAACATTCCCAACTTTAGTTTCCCTTAGTGCTGGGCGGTATGACCAAAAATTTATATCACGGTATTTTTCAAAATTATATCGGTGTCACGGTATTTGACGATATTTTTTTTTCCAATTATTTAGGTGGCCAGGGCCCCTAAATAGTTTTCGCCCTTAGTGTTACTGCAACTGCAGTTGCTGTTGCAGAGTGCAAAGTAGAAAAAACAAGAGCAAACCAAAACGTTTTTCACAGACTGCCCAGAATAAAGGACCTATGTTTTCTTGTACAGCATTATATTCATGAGGGGCAACACGGAGGAAGCATGTATGCATCCACCTCTGGTATTTTTTACACACCCAGAACTTAGGGTTGGAGTTACGGGGCACCGGCAGTAGCCTTGACCATGTAGTAAGTACAGGGCTACCTTGCACCCACTGGCACTGCCCTCTGCACCTAGCATTTGCATTTGGGGCATTAATAAATTACCTGTCTCAAGTCTATTAGCACAGAGATTTTTTCATATCAGAAGCACATGCACTGATACGCCGCGTGCGTACTGACGTCACGTACGCACGCACGCGGCGCTCGTGCGTACTGACGTCACGTACGCACGGGGCGCTCGTGCCTCCGGACGTCATGTACGCACGGGGCGCAACCCCGATCCACTTGGAAGAAGAGAGGAGGCGCGCGCACACCGGTATTGGGGTATGCAAAAAATTAATTTTTTTTTTTTTTTAAAACGGTATTCGGTATGAGCCGGTATACCGCCCAGCACTAGTTTCCCTCCTCCCTGCCCACCCCCCGAACTTGGGTGGGCCTATACCCGTAACAGTAATTATTTTGAGGTACATGTTAATTGCCAAGACGGCCTTTTGTTGGCCTTTATTAAGTTATCGTCAAAAGACTCCCTTTTTTAGTTATTTCTGAGAATGGCAGGAGAGTTATAACAAGGATAGAGTTTTGTTGCCCTTTTATACTTCATCAAGGGCAGTTCACTTCTGGTTTTCAGTTCGGAAGGTCTCTTTTGCTTGTTCTCTTATGGGTTGCCGGTTTGGGGGTCGTTGTCCTTCTGCGGGTGCCTGGCTAGCAGGCGTAGTGTAGTTTAAATCCGCAGGTCTTGGAGTGAGTAGTTGAGGGTGCGTTTGCTGTGTTCGGATGTTGCTTCTCATCAGTAGGTCGGTAGTTTCAGCTTCAGGTCAGCCGTGTAGGCTCAGTTGGTTCAGCTAAATTTCGTAGGTGTTATTTTGCTGATTGCTTACTCAGGGGCTTCCCTGCGGGGAGCATCTCTGTTGCGTCGTGGAACTCTTTGCTTGTCGAGCCATTGGTCTGCTTCCTCCGCTGTAGTGAAGAATTGTGTTCGATCATCATGCACTATTCGTAGCTTAGCCGGGTACAGCATTGAGTAGATAATGCCCTCCGCTCTCAGCCTTCATTTTACTCCCTGGTATGTTGCTCTCAGCTTCTGTATCGCTTGTGAATAGTCAGGGTACATGGAAATATTCGCTCCATTATATGTAAGTTGCCCTTTTTTCCTGGCTGCTATCATCGCGGTCTCGGTAGTTATGGAACCGCATTATCAGTGGCCTGGGTGGCGCTCCTGGTGGCAATGCCCTTGCTGTTTTCTAGGTCTTCTGCTCGTGCAGTGAGGGTCATTATTTGTTGCTGTAGCGTATTAATTTGCCCCGGGAGTGGCGCGGCTGTGTCCTCAAGCGTTGAGATACGCGCCTCTGCTTCTGTGGTTCGTTCTCTCAGGGTTTGTAGGTCCTGCCGTAGCAGCGCATGTCTATTTTGATTGATTGCAGTTGCGCAGTTGCACTGGAGTGAGTGTTATTAATTGCCGCCAGTAATTCTGCGTTTGTTGGCTCTGAGGCTCCGAGACTCTGGCTATATGGCTGGGAGTTAGGCGATGCAGGCCCAGGGCCTTCGTCATCTGCATGGTCTTGTTCTGGCTGGGAGGGATGTAGGAATTTATCCAGTTTCTGCAACTGGTCTGCTTTCCCTCTCTGGGTGTGCTTCCCCATCTCTCTTGCCTTAGTTTTCTGGGTTTAGATGGGTGTCTTTATGTTTTGTGGCGCTCAGGATAATCTGGCCGACGAGGAGCTCTATGAAGCATGTTTACTCAAGTCGCCATCTTGGCCACGCCCCCGATTTGATTCATGTTTTATACATTTTTTAGTAGGCTTATGTTATGGAGATCAAAATTATGGAAAGACCCCTTATCCGGAATACCCTTGGTCCCGAGGATTCTGGATAATGGGTCCTATACCTGTACCAGAAATTTGAAAACATTTATCAAAGTCATAAGGCACCCACTGAGTCTGGGAGGGAGCTCAATGGGTGCCCCACCGGCCCAGTCTGACCCTGAAGATTAGTATCTGAACAACTAGAGTGCTAGAGTGCTAGAGGCAAAGATAGGGAGACACATACACCCCTTCCTTTCTCAATGGTGCTGGTTCAAGGTGGAGTCATTGATTAAGGTTAGTTCTTAAGAGGGAGGCAAAACCATTTTATGCTTTGCTCCATACCATACAAATTCTTCCTCAAGGTGCCTTTGTACAGATATAGGACTTGTTATCCAGAATGCTCGGGACCAAGGGTATTCCGGATAAGGGGTATTTCTGTAATTTGGATCTTCATATCTTAAGTCTGCTAAAAAAAATCAGTAAATTGATCAAATACAGGTACTGTTTTATTATTACAGAGAAAAGGGAATCATTTAACCATTAAATAAACCCAATAGGGCTGTTCTGCCCCAATAAGGGGTAATTATATCTTAGTTGGGATCAAGTACAGGTACTGTTTTATTATTACAGAGAAAAGGGAATCATTTAACCATTAAATAAACCCAATAGGGCTGTTCTGCCCCCAATAAGGGGTAATTATATCTTAGTTGGGATCAAGTACAGGTACTGTTTTATTATTACAGAGAAAAGGGAATCATTTAACCATTAAATAAACCCAATAGGGCTATTCTGCCCCCAATAAGGGGTAATTATATCTTAGTTGGGATCAAGTACAGGTACTGTTTTATTATTACAGAGAAAAAGGAATCCCATTTTAAAAATCTGAATTATTTGATTAAAATGGAGTCTATGGGAGACGGGATAACGGGTTTCTGGATAACGGATCCCATACCTGTATTTCAAATCTCCAAACAGATGAAAAAAAAATCTAAGTGTCCTATGGACTGAAGTGAAATAAAGCTTCTTATTTTTTAAGCACAGCCATTACATTACAGAGAGCACGTTCATCTAACGACAATGTTTTCCCTAGTCTAGAATTCTTTAGCATCCGTGTACTATTATTTTATCATTATAATGGATCATAAAGGTTTTGTAGTTATTATGGGTTTAGCCCGTATATGTGGCAAGTATTATGGGGTAGGTAAAATTTGCCTGGGGCTTTGACTTTCTGTTCCTTGCAGTGCTAAGTGGCTTCTATAAAATACCTGCACAAGCAGCATTCAGTGTGCCAAAAGTGGCAGATTTACAGCAGCGGAGATGTCCTGTCACAGTGGTTGAATGCGTTGCTGGACTCCAACTCTCTCTAAATAAACTTCACATAAACAAGAAAGTGGAGGAGGAGGGTGCAGAACATGAAGAGCCAGCAGCGGCTCTGCGGGGCAATTTGAATTTACTATGAAACACAATAAAAAAAAACTGGCTGCTTTCCCTAAAAGATAAAATATAAAATAATTATGGACGCCAGAGAGACTCATCAGGAACAATTTGCAGCATGAAATTATACTTGACCATACAACAAAACGGTACTGGCAAAACTTCAAGAGCTAACAACAACAACACATAATATCATTAAACCATGAGATGACATTTTGTTGGAATTTGTGTTTCACATGAGGTAGCCTGACCTTTCCTTTATAGTACAAAGACAATCCTCCTGAAACCAAAGAGACTATAATTGGGGACAGCGCGGTAAGCAAGAAACTTTACATCCCATCACAAAGACCAAGTTAATTGCATTGGAAGAGCCAATTACACACATTTCCATCACAATAGGAAACAGAAGGCTCTCATTTAGATCGGTGTCTGATCATATTCAATAAATAGATATAATAAACTATAATCAGTGCAATTACTGTTACATTATGGAACCCAGATTGATTACAAAATTACAAAGCAAATGAAACTCATCATTTTGGAAACCGTAATTTTGTGTTGCGAAAACCATTGTCTGATGGCATTTAACCGCAGATTTCTACATACGATTCAGTTGAAAATAAGGAATTTGGGTTTCATGTTTTATTGAAAAATGTTTTTGTTTGTTTTATACAGGTTTTTTATCTTTGGGTGACAACTTTGTTGCAGTTGCTCAGTATTAAACAATGCAAACACACTGACTATCTCCATGTCATCGGGAAGATAATGATTCAGTCCAATTCTGCTTTATTGTACAGGTATAGGACCCGTTATCCAGAATGCTCGGGACCAAGGGTATTCCGGATAAGGGTTCTTTCCATAATTTGGATCTTCATACCTTAAGTCTACTAAAAAATCAATAAAACATTAATCAAACTCAATAGGATTATTTTGCATCCAATAAGGATTAATTATATCTTAGTTGGGATCAAGTACAGGTACTGTTTTATTATTACAGAGAAAAGGGAATCATTTAACCATTAAATAAACCCAATAGGGCTGTTCTGCCCCAATAAGGGGTAATTATATCTTAGTTGGGATCAAGTACAGGTACTGTTTTATTATTACAGAGAAAAGGGAATCATTTAACCATTAAATAAACCCAATAGGGCTGTTCTGCCCCCAATAAGGGGTAATTATATCTTAGTTGGGATCAAGTACAGGTACTGTTTTATTTTTACAGAGAAAAAGGAAATCAGTTTTAAAATTCTGAATTATTTGATTAAAATGGAATCTATGGGAGACAGGCTTTCCATAATTCGAAGCTTTCTGGATATTGGGTTTCCGGATAAGGGATCCCATACCTGTACAGATTTTTCTAACAAGTGAGATCATTAAGAATGATGCAGTGCTTAGACACAAAGCACAAAGTAGTCCTTTGTGACCACAATGATACCAGAATTAAGGGAAAAAATCATGCATCGTGGGACACAGTGCCCCGGCAGCCCAGTTCAAGGCTGGCAACAATTCAATATAGTCAGAATTTTTTTTTTTCGCGACTTTTCTCAAAACGACTTTTCCTTGTGACTTTTCTTGGTAAATATTAGGCATTCGGAAAAACAAGCTTAGTTGGATTTGAAAATAAAAAAAATGAGAATTTACAGAGTGTTAGTAAATCTGCCCTTTAGTCATAAGTTGAACCCTGAAGGGCATCTTTTGTGCTCCCTGAATGGCTGAGGTCAGCCATGTTGTATTCAGAAGTGCCTTTAGGTGGTCAGCATTTGGCCATCTCACCTCCTAGCATGTGTGTGTTATTCAGACATGTAACATAAGGACCAGTAGAAGACGCAAGGCTCCAGGCACATCCTATACTTTCCACCTTGGCTCCCTTGGGTCCGACTGCATTAATCCAGAGCACAGCTGTCACCTAGCATTGCAATGAGTGCACCAGTGGCAATAGTAAATGAGCGCTATTGAGTCGCAAAAACATTTACATAGTTACATAGTTACATAGGGTTGAAAAAAGACCAGTGTCCATCAAGTTCAACCCATCCAAGTAAACCCAGCACACTTAACCCACACCTACCAATCTATACACTCACATACATACACTATATATACAACCACTAGTACTAACTGTAGATATTAGTATCACAATAGCCTTGGATATTCTGATTGATCAAGAACTCATCCAGGCCCCTCTTAAAGGCATTAACAGAATCTGCCATTACCCCATCACTAGGAAGGGCATTCCATAACCTCACTGCCCTCACCGTGAAAAACCACCTACGCTGCTTCAAATGGAAGCTCCTTTCCTCTAATCTAAAGGGGTGACCTCTGGTGCGCTGATTGTTTTTATGGGAAAAAAGAACATCCCCCAACTGCCTATAATCCCCTCTAATGTACTTGTACAGAGTAATCATGTCCCCTCGCAAGCGCCTCTTTTCCAGAGAAAACAACCCCAACCTCGACAGTCTCACCTCATAGTTTAAATCTTCCATCCCCTTTACCAGTTTAGTTGCAGTCTCTGCACTTTCTCCAGCTCATTAATATCCTTCTTAAGGACTGGAGCCCAAAACTGCACTGCATTCTCAAGGTGAGGCCTTACCAGGGACCTATAAAGGGGCAAAATTATGTTCTCATCCCTTGAGTCAATGCCCTTTTTTATACAAGACAGCACTTTATTTGCTTTAGTAGCCACAGAATGACACTGCCTGGCATTAGACAACTTGTTATCAACAAAAACCCCTAGATCCTTCTCCATTAAGGAAACCCCCAACACACTACCATTCAGTAGATAGTTTGCGTTTATATTATTTCTACCAAAGTGCATAACTTTGCACTTATCAACATTGAACCTCATTTTCTAGTTTGCTGCCCAGTTATCTAATTTTGTCAAATCGCTCTGCAAAGCGGCAGCATCCTGCATGGAACTTATAGTTTTGCACAATTTAGTGTCATCAGCAAAAATAGAAACAGTACTGTCTATGCCCACCTCCAGGTCATTAATAAACAAGTTAAAAAGCAAAGGCCCAAGGACTGACCCCTGCGGTACTCCACTAACCACACTGGTCCAATTACAAAATGTTCCATTTACAACCACTCTTTGTACTCTATCCTTCAGCCAGTTCTCTATCCAATTACAAATATTATGTTCTAGGCCAATATTCCTTAATTTGATCATTAACCTTCTGTGAGGTACTGTATCAAACGCTTTAGCAAAGTCCAAGTAGATGACATCAACTGCCATTCCAGCATCAAGGTTCCTGCTCACCTCCTCATAAAAGGCGACTAAATTAGTCTGGCAAGATCTGTTACGCATAAAACCATGCTGGCCCAAACTAATAGTATTGTGAACTGCAATGTATTCAAGTACCCTATCCCTTATTACCCCTTCCAAAAGGTTTCCTACTACTGATGTCAGACTAACAGGCCTATAGTTTTCAGGCTGAGAACGGGATCCCTTTTTAAATAACGGCACCACATTAGCAATCCGCCAGTCTCTCGGCACCATGCCAGACCTCAATGAATCCTGAAAAATTAAGTGAAGAGGTTTGGCAATCACAGCGCTCAGCTCATTTAATACCCTGGGATGAATCCCATCCGGCCCTGGACCTTTGTTTACCTTTACATGTTCAAGTCTCTTTTGAATTTCCTCCCGAGTGACCCATGCGCCAGTAGCTAAATTACTAGAACTGGGCATATTACAAGGGAAGCCTTCATTATCTGGCTCCTCAGATGTATAGACAGATGAAAAATAAGTTCAAAATTTCAGCTTTTTCCCCGTTCTCATCAACCAACTTACCCCCCCGTGATAATAAAGTTCCCACCCCTTCTTGCTTCATGTTTTTACTATTCACATAATTAAAAAATAATTTAGGATTCTTTTTACTCCTAGCTGCAATATCCCTTTCCATTTCTATTTTAGCTTGCTTGATAGCTTTTTTGCATGCTTTATTTGCTTCCTTGTACCTGATGAAAGTTTCTGCTGTCCCAGCTAACTTGAATGCCCTAAAAGCACGTTTTTTCTTACCAACCTCGACCCTAACACTTTTATTCAGCCATAAAGGTTTTGCTTTGCGATGCCTCTCCTTGCTTACAAGGGGGATATACTGTTGTGTATACCTACAAAGCAATGTTTTAAAGATGTTCCATTTTCCTTCTGTGTCTAACCCCATGAAAAGCCTTTCCCAGTTGACACATTGCAGAGATGCCCTTATACTGGCAAAGTCTGCACGTCTAAAATTGAGCGTATCTATCTATCTATCTATCAATAAACCAATTGCAAAACATACATAGTTACATACATAGTAAGTTAGGTTGATAGAAGACATACGTCCATCACGTTCAACCATAATGCCTATATATAACCTGCCTAACTGCTAGTTGATCCAGAGGAAGGCAAAAACCCATCTGAAGCCTCTCTAATTTGCCTCAGAGGGGGAAATATTCCTTCCTGACTCCAAGATGGCAATCGGACCAGTCCCTGGATCAACTTGTACTAATAGCTATCTCCCATACCCCTGTATTCCCTCACTTGTACTGAGAGCTATCTCCCATAACCCTGTATTCCCTCACTTGTACTGAGAGCTATCTCCCCTACCCCTGTATTCCCTCACTTGTACTGAGAGCTATCTCCCTACCCCTGTATTCCCTCACTTGTACTGAGAGCTATCTCCCCTACCCCTGTATTCCCTCACTTGTACTGAGAGCTATCTCCCCTACCCCTGTATTCCCTCACTTGTACTAAGAGCTATCTCCCATACCCCTGTATTCCCTTACTTGCAAAAAAGCCACCCAACCCCTTCTTAAAGCTATATAATGTATCAGCCAGCACGACTGTAACAAATCCTTTTTCGAATATTTAAACGGAACCTCCCTTCTTCTAATCGGTGCCCTCGTGCCCGTTGGAAGGACCTACTGGTAAATAAAACATTAGAGAGGTTATTATATGATCCCCTTATATATTTATACATAGTTATCATGTCACCTCTTAAGCGCCTCTTCTCCAGTGTAAACAAACCCAACTGGGCCAGTCTTTCCCCATAACTGAGACTTCCCATACCCTTTACCAGCTTAGTTGCCCTTCTCTGGACCCTCTCTAACTCAATAATGTCCCGTTTGAGCACTGGAGACCAAAACTGAACAGCATATTCTAGATGGGGCCTTACCAGCGCTCTGTAAAGGGGAAGAATAACCCCCCCTCCCGTGAATCTATACTCCATTTAATACAGCTCAAAACCCTGTTTGCCCTTGCAGCTGCTGCCTGGCATTGCTTGCTACAGCCAAGTTTATTATCTACAAGGACTCCAAGCTCCTTCTCCATTATGGATTTGCCCAGTGCAGTCCCATTAAGGGTATAAGTGGCTGCATTTTTTTACATCCCAGATGCATGACCTTACATTTATCCACATTAAATCTCATCTGCTACTCATCTCCAATGAGGAACAACTGTTATTTTTTGTACACAACCCATGACTAGTTCTTAATATTTCTGGAGCATGCCCAGTCAGTACTGTATCAGACCGTGGATATAGACCGTACAATTAGATCTGAAATCTGCAGCGCTGCACAAGGCATTCCTAAGGCGCACAGGGAATTTACTGAAATGTTCTTTGAATGAATTCCATTTTGGCAATGCTCTTAAAATATTCATTGAATGCAGACTTGGAATCAGCTTTTCTTTTCATGTCTCGGATAAATTTGTGCAGCGCGATGCTATAGTGGATAACATTTTTATATTTGTGTTTGTTATTAAAGTCAGTTTCCACTTTGATGAAAGACTTGACCACTTTTCTTAGAGTCAACTGTTGGAGAAAAAAAAAACCTTCTTCTGAATAAATCATGAGTTTTATACTAAATGAAAGTCCATGGGCACCATCAAACAGATACTTTGAGGATCAGAAAAACGAAGCTTCAGAAGAACTTGCAATGGTTGCATATGTGAAGAAGCCAAGGGTGGCCATCATCTCTAATCTTAGAGTGTATCAGTACCGAAGGTATCAAAGGCTTTCACCTGCTTTTCATGCCACTTTCACTTGTCTTCCCATTCTTACAGAGACAGTATAGACGGGATAAATTAGCTTTTCACTCCTGTAAGATCATGTTATTCCATGTTGGAGGTCCAACATCTATTTCCATCTCACAATAAATAAACTTCTTATGTGCCTTTAGACCCATTGATATCACCTAGCTCTCTTTTTCGTTTTTCAGAGATGTCTTGTATTCAAGATATCCCACGTTTGTTATAGTGTTCTTGGTGGACCTTGATGAGTTCTTAGAATTTCCTTCCAGAGTTTCTTCACATGGTGGAGTTTGAACCTCTGGGTCATGATTACCAAGGATAAACCCAGAAGAGTGTTTCATAATGTACAGCCTAAAGCTGAGTCTTCATGTGAATGCAGAGTTTTTAAACAAATGAAATAGCCTCTCCCTATCCTACACCCTTAGATATGCCCCATAAGAACATTAGTATATTTACTAAGGGTTGTGACAGACGGGGAGATTAGTTGCCGCGTGACAAATCTCCCTTGTCGTGGGCGACTAATCTCCCCGAAATGCCATCCCACCGGCGAGAATGTAAATCGCTGGTGGGATGGCATACGTGGCGCGGCAAATTGGCAAAGTCACGGAAGTTGCCTTGAGAGAAAACTTCTGCAATTTCGGCAAATCGCTGTGCCTTGTATGCCATCCCACCAGCAATTTACATTCTCGCCGGTGGGATGGCATTTTGGGGAGATTAGTCGCCCGTGACAATGGAGATTTGTCGCGCGGCGACCAATCTCCCCGTCTGTCACAGCCCTAAGAGGTAGTTTAAGACTTGCAACCAATAATCTAGTGTTAGGGCCAGCTGCAGGCCCAGACTGGCAATCTGTGGGTTCTGGTAAATGCCAGAGGGGCTGCTGTAAGATTCCATAGCGTTACATCCAGTCTGGAATTGAACCAGTGACCTGCAGGTTGTTGTGTGGCATCTTTTACCACTGGTCAGCTAAGGTCCTGTTCTCTGCTATGGTATCCTTGCATATTGGCTCCTAAGGAAGCGTGCCGTCAGCACGTGAAACATGTTGAGCTGTTCTACTGTTGCTCTTACATTGCTTTTATATCGCTGTACACTGTAAGTAGCCTGCATTGTGCAGGGGATTTATTAAATGATTTTATACTATTTTTGTTTTCCTCTCCATTATATATTCATTGAGGAACGAGAACTCACTGCAATCAATAATTGATTTGGTTTTCCTACATGCTTTATTCCAATTATGTCTGGTGAGCATTTATATTAGACATATTGAGTGATTGGTGGTACACTGTGTTTTTTATAAGCACTTTTGGTGTTTGGTTCATAGACTGTTTAGACATTCTACACTAGATTTTTATTTTTTCTTTTTATATGCGCTTCCATCAACTTGATTTTGCACACATATTCATGTAGGCATGGTTGGTTTTATCTGTTTTTAATCTGGTTACTTGTGTTCAGTGTTAACCATTAACCTGCCTATATAACCCCCTGCTCTGTTATAGGTCTTCCTACTAAAGTTCCTGGGTGTGCCGCGATCCTGTGTATTGGGTTCTGACCCCTGCCTGTATCCAGTGAACTCCGCCCGGACTGACTCCTTGCCTGTTTGACTTCTCTTCTGGATCCTGATTCTGTACCGCGCTACTGTTCTGGTTTTGACCTGGCCTGCCTGACTCTGATTCTAGTAAGCTACTTTAGTACTTTTCAAACAATCTGGTTCCCATGCTTACCCAGAACCTTTGCCCTGGTCCTCTCACTTTAAGAACTGGCAGCATACGAGTAGCGGAGGGATCCACCCTAGGCCAAAGCTACAAATGGAGGGCACTGCTCAATAAGAAATAACAGCCTTTATTTATGATCACTAGACACAGCCTAGGCCAAAAAATGGTGATAGAAATTGTGCCATTAAAATCACTATTTAGTAAAGTACTTGCACCTACTTGAGTTTATCTTTACTAGCTCAAATGCACCAATATACCAGCTTCACCTTGTAAAATAGGGCAGCACACTGAAAGGAAGCCCTCTACTTTATACCTGGTGCAGTTTAAGTATGAATGCTGCATTGTGGGTAGAAACAGTGGATATCAGCAATATTGCATGTTTTACCAAGTTGAAGTTAAGAAAACTATACCCCCAAACAATGTTAAAAAATAAAAATATATTGTATAAAACAGCTCATATGTAAAACTCTGCTTCATCTAAATAAACCATGTATGTGTGCCTTGGCCTGTTTGTGTGCAATGTAAATCCTATGATCCCAGGGGGCGGCCCTTAGTACTTTAAATTGCCATTTTCTATTTAGGATTACCCAATGGCACAAACTGCTAAAGTATATTTTTATGAAAATGGTTTATTTTAACCCAATAGGATTGTTTTGTCCCCAATAAGGATTAATTATCAAGTACAGGTACTGTTTTATTATTACAGAGAAAAGGGAATCATTTAACCATTAAATAAACCCAATAGGGCTGTTCTGCCCCAATAAGGGGTAATTATATCTTAGTTGGGATCAAGTACAGGTACTGTTTTATTATTACAGAGAAAAGGGAATCATTTAACCATTAAATAAACCCAATAGGGCTGTTCTGCCCCCAATAAGGGGTAATTATATCTTAGTTGGGATCAAGTACAGGTACTGTTTTATTATTACAGAGAAAAAGAGAATCATTATTAAAAATTTGAATTATTTGCTTATACAGATATCGGACCCCTTATCCGGAAAGTTCCGAATTACAGAAAGGCCATCACCCATAGACTAAATTTTAATGAAATAATTCACAAAAAAATTGTTTCCCATTCCCGAATAAGCCGCATGGTTTGACACCTCATTCATGGGTCTACGACAAACTAGTTATTTGCCAAAATCCCCATTATAAGTCAATGGGGCAAATTTGGAGACCTCTCTTGCCCTGGGGGTAAAACTTATACCCTTGTGCGGGGTATCTTCTGACACAATTGCAAACCTCTTCAAATGTGGTAAATTTCACGTTTCTAAAAAATTCCCACTCTGCGCTACAATCCGTCAAAGTTGGCCTCAATGTTATTGCCCCCTGCAGGGGCAATTAACCGCCCACCCCTTGCAAAAGTCATAGCACCCTATTCCCGAATAGGCCGCACGATTTGACACCTCACTCATGGGTCTATGACAAACGGTCTGGGACTAGTTACGCGCCGAACTTTAGTACAGAAGAATAATAATAAGCCTGTGAGATAACAATAGTGATGCTCGCTTCGCAAGCACCACTAATTAAGTTTAAACGATAATGACACCTAGCCCTGGTTTCTTCTATCCTCTGGCCTTGGCAGTAAACCATGTCAGCTTAATTAAATGGGCAGTTCATTATCTTTAAAGGAACACTACAAGCCCTGTGTGAAATTTTAAAATTAAACTGATGCATTTAGAAAAAAAACATGTTTTCCCATCATGGGAAAACATGTTTTTTTCAAAATGCATCAGTTTAATTTTAAAATTTCACACGGGGCTTGTAGCGTTCAACAGCAACCCTGTTATAAGACGTTTATTATGTTTTGATAATGTTCAATACTACGCAGCACTGCTGACATTAGAGGGCGCTCTTTCCAGCAAGCCAGATAGTATCATAGTCACTATGGTTTTGATACAGCCATGTGAGCAGAGCTGGCGGCCTTACAGTTTGCAAAATAAAGCCTTCTGTGTGTGTGTGTGTGTGTGTGTGTGTGTGGGTACAAACTGTACAACTGGCGATGAGGATCAACTTTCTGCATCATTTTGTTGACTGATTCTTACTAAAAGTGAGTAGCCTGCATTTATGCTCCTCTGTCAGGGCCCTTTGCACTGAGTACACTTTTCCACCATTTTGACTCTGATACTGAACCTAACTCTGCTGGACAATATACTCTTTTCCACCATTTTGACTCTGATACTGAACCTAACTCTGCTGGACAATATACTCTTTTCCACCATTTTGACTCTTGATACTGAACCTAACTCTGCTGGACAATATACTCTTTTCCACCATTTTGACTCTGATACTGAACCTAACTCTGCTGGACGATATACTCTTTTCCACCATTTTGACTCTGATACTGAACCTAACTCTGCTGGACAATATACTCTTTTCCACCATTTTGACTCTGATACTGAACCTAACTCTGCTGGACAATATACTCTTTTCCACCATTTTGACTCTGATACTGAACCTAACTCTGCTGGACAATATACTCTTTTCCACCATTTTGACTCTGATACTGAACCTAACTCTGCTGGACAATATACTCTTTTCCACCATTTTGACTCTGATACTGAACCTAACTCTGCTGGACAATATACACTTTTCCACCATTTTGACTCAGATACTGAACCTAACTCTGCGGACAATATACACTTTTCCACCATTTTGACTCTGATACTGAACCTAACTCTGTTGGACAAAGGTGGATGAGATGGATACAAAGATTTGAGAATGATCTGATTGCTATGGATGTCACTAATGCTGACAGAAAGAAAGCTTTATTACTGCATTTAGCTGGGGAAAAGGTGTATGATATCTATGGCACACTGGCTGAACCCACTGACACATACACAGAGCTGAAAGTGAAACTGACTGTGGAGACTAAGGGGCACATTTACTAATCCACGAACGTCCGAAAAGCGTCCGAATGCGTTTTTTTCGGAATGATCGGTACTTTGCGACTTTTTCAAGCTCTCAATACGAAAGTTGCGACAATTCGTGAAAGTCGTAATGGCTATGAAAAAGTCGCGACAATTCACGAAAGTCATAATGGCAATGAAAAAGTCGCGACAATTCACGAAAGTCATAATGGCAATGAAAAAGTTGCGACAATTCGCGCAAGTCGTAACGGTTACGAAAAAGTCGCGACAATTTATGGAAAAGTCGTAACGGCGACGAAAAAATCGCAAAAAATATGAAAAAGTCGCAAAATGTTCGTTTTCCAATCCGAATTTTTCTCATTCGGATTTGTGGATTAGTAAATCAGCCCCTAAGGGGTATATTTATCATGCTGTGTAAAAAGAGGAGTAAAGCATTACCGGTGATGTTACCCAGAGCAACCAATCAGCAATTACATTTCAACATTATATTTAACCTTATCCGCGCTTAACTAATATTAATCCCCACCGTGTGAAATTGTGTTTAAACCTCACCAAAGTTGTGAAATTAAATAAATCAATAATTAAATATATGAACTTAGTGCTGAGCAGCTGCCTTCCTCCAAACTAATCCCAATATAACAAAAAACAATCTGAAACCAGAGTTGGCGCTCCAATAAACAAATTACCAAGTGTTGTGATTTAGTTCAAAACATTTCGTATTTATTAAAAATTCACACTAAAATTATATATACATAATTATACCTTATATTAAAAATCTAGATAAA
The DNA here is from genome assembly GCF_000004195.4 of Xenopus tropicalis. Classification (NCBI taxonomy): domain Eukaryota; kingdom Metazoa; phylum Chordata; class Amphibia; order Anura; family Pipidae; genus Xenopus; species Xenopus tropicalis. The sequence continues at coordinate 15,031,581 of NC_030682.2, read as the reverse complement.
CTATAACAATACATAGGATAATCAGAAATTCATTTGAGGTACTAAAATAAATCGTTTATAGCCAGCCTGATAGTTCAAAAAGTAATTACATTAACATAATATAATATAATCAAGGAGTCAATATGAAATTAGCACAATCAGATAATAAATATAGAGTGCCACTATAAAAAGAAAACGGATAAAAGATTGCACATATGCCCTATCAAGAGTTACATAGTAATTATTACTTCAGTGATATCTATTTGCCAGCTTCGGCACATCATAACAGGCAAATTAATCTATAGAAAACTCCCCCGTATGTGCTCTATCGGGGGACAGGTAAACTAGAGGAGATAGACTTTCAATTAGGCGCACATCTTGTGGTGTGTAACTTTACCACTAACGCTGAATAATCAAAATCTGTGCGCACATATATCATACAGGAGTTTACCGATAGATACTAAATAGTAATTCCCCCCATGCTGAGTCCAATATATCAGGTATATCACGTATTACCCTATATCCCGGCCGGGAACTTACTTTAGGGTCGCCCCGTCGGAGGAGCTCACTTCTACACACGGCGCAACACCGTACGGCACCAGAAAATGACGTCACCGCTATGAGCCGAAGTGAGAGCTACGGGTCCTCCTAGGTGGCCAAAAACCGACGCGTTTCGCGCACCTGCGCTTAGTCATGGATTGAAGAAAATCAAAGCATCTGATTGGCTGCTATAAACAACATCACCGGTGATGTTTTACTCCACTTTTTACACAGCATGATAAATATACCCCTTATTCCCTCCCTACCAAACTTGTCCCCGCAATGTAACACCTGACCAAGAAAAACACAATGACACCATCATTTTTTGGTGGGTGGAGTTCGGCCACAGCTTTATTAAAGAAATCCCAACGTCAGAAAAATAGTCCTTACATGTATTTAAAACTTTACCAAACATCACAACAACATTTTTATAACTGTTTTATAACGAATGCCGGCAGTGGGCATGTGAAAACCATCAAACACCACCAGAGATTAAATGGCCAAGGACTATCCCCCGCCATTTGCTGTGACAAACCAAATATGTACAGTATATATATGTCTTTGGAAATTTATTTTTTTTTGCATAAAGAGAACCTGCATGAAAATGAAACATGCAAATTGAGAGAACTTACCGGCCTATGGTTACTATCTAATTGCTCTTAAACAGGGAGGGGGGGAGGGAGATGCTGCTTCATGCCTGCAGAGTGAGACGCTGCTGAGAGAGCTGACAGGCAAAGGGGAGGGGGTGAGTACAGTTACTTTTCTTCCTGCCCAAAGGCTAAGATAATTAACTCCTCGCGTGCCGGAGGGAATTGGGCACAGATTGGCTCCCCAGTCCTTCTGCGCTTTCCTTACGTATTTCAGCGCCCTCTAAACTGCATATTTCAACCCTAAGAGGAATACACAGTATGAAATCTATATATTCAGACAAGCAACACAGCAGTCAGATGAAGCTCTGGATGCATATCACACTAGATTACGTTTGCTGGCTAAATACTGTCATTTCTCTAACACTGATGAGGAAATAAAAGCACAAATAATACAAAACTGCACTTCCTCCAAGCTCAGGACATATGCACTGAGAGAATCTGAGCTCTCTTTAAAGGACACATATTGGATGAATGGCAAAAACCCTAACCCTGTAGGCAATTATGAATAATATCCGGTGCTGGTTTCCCTTTGTGCTAAACATTAACCCTATCTGTAACAATGGCCCCTTTATTGGAGCTCCCTATCGATCCTATCACTTCTCTGTCCGAGTTTGAAATGAGGGGTGGGCGTGTCCTAACGGTCTCTGCCAGAAGCACAGTAGGTGGGCGAGAGCCAATCACAGCCCTGCACCCACACAAGCACAGACAGGCTTCAGTTCCCTATCAGGTCAGCCTAGCTGCTGATTGGTTCCTATCCTACAGTGCAGTGTACTGAGTGCCGCCGGCCCCCCTGCACATTCAGAGAACTCAGCCAGCAGGAAGTGGAACAGATGGGCGGGGCTAGTGGGGTTTTTGTGGAATTTCTCAATAAATCAGCCTGAAACACAACTTTTTAAGCACAATCCTTCTATATCTAGAGGAGTATAATTCATTGGCACATTCATAGATTTTTATAGGATATGTCTCCTTTAAAACCCCTACTGGACTATGGCAGATCATTAGAGATTTCTGATAAACAAGCTGCATGTATAGAAAGCAAATCCACTACTGATCAGTGTGCTGTAAACAAGACTGATGAAGCTTATACCACTGCACATACCAAATATAATCAGATGCCACTCACTACATGCAGAAACTGTCGTGGTTCCTACCCACATACAGGAATCTGTCCAACAAAAGGCCAGAAATGCAGAGCCGGTGGCAAAAGGAATCCTTTTCAAAACGCCGCAGGACAAAACTGCTTTATAAAAGTGAATCACTTTCTTACACCAAAGTGCAACCAAGGGAAGTGAATCATGTCACACCCCACACAATAATCAAGCCTGAGACTTTCAGTGATGAAGAAGGAATATACATTTGTGGCCACTGCCCAGTGCAAAGGCAAACAACCACAGGTAGATGTTCTCATTGACAACACTAAAATCACTGCAATGATAGAATCAGGTTCTGCTGTAATCTCATTGGAGAATCTACATTTCAGCTGTTGAAACCACAACTGTTAGAAAGCAGTATTAAAATATATGCATATGGTGCAGAAAGACCCCTTGATATATGTTGTAAATTCATCACCACCTGTAAATTCAGAGACAAAAAATTAAAAACATGGTTTTATGTGACCAAGGGAAATCATAATTCACTTTTGAGTTTTGAAACATCATCTTGCCTGGGTCTAATCAAACTCATGAACGCAGTCTCAACACTCTGTTGCAAATAACCTAGTGTTTCAATACAGTCACTTGTTTGAGGGAATTGGAAGGTTAAAAGACTTTCAGGTGCAACTTCACATTAATCCTGCTGTGAAACCAATAATACAGCCACACAGGAGAATTCCCTTCCATTTACGGCAAAAAGTCAGCATAGAACTAGAAAACCTTGAAAAGCAGGGTATTATTGAACGTGTATATGGGCCCACTCATTGGGTCTCCCCAAAAGTAACAGCACCAAAACCCAAAGACCCTGACAATGTTCGAATCTGCTTTGACATGCGACAAGCTAACACTGCAATCATGAGAGAGCATCATATCATTCCAACCATAGATGATATTATCCATGACCTCAACCAGGCTAAAATATTTTCAAAGTTGGACCTAAAAGCAGGTTATCATCAACTTGAACTGCATCCAGACAGCAGATACATAACAACATTTTTCACACACACTGGACTGTGGAGGTACGAACGCTTGAGTTTTGGGGTATCTTCTGCTGCTGAAGTCTTCCAGAATGTAATACAGCAAACACTGGACTTTCGGGTGTGACAAATTTCAGTGATGACATTGTGGTGTATGGGGCATCCCAGAAAGAACATGATGATAATCTAACAGCAGTATTCAAAAGACTCCATGAAAAAGGTTTAACATTAAACCGCAGCAAATGTGAATTTAATAAGACTCAGCTTCGATTTTACGGTTTTATTTTTTCTAGAGATGGTGTATCTGCAGACCCCAGAAAGGTTGCAGCCATTCACGAGGCAAGTGCTCCCAAAGATGCCAGCGAAATACGCAGTTTTCTTGGAATGGCTAACTATTGTTCTCGTTTCATTCCTCATTTTTTCTACTCTTGCAGCTCCACTGAGAGATCTGACAAAGAAAGGTGAACCCTGGGACTGGGGAGAAACTGAGAAGAGTGCCTTCCAAACACTAAAACAAAGCTTAACGAGTGAGCGGATTATGTCATATTTCAATCCTCACAGAGAAACTGGACTAATAGTTGATGCCAGTCCAGTTGGCCTTGGTGCCATACTAACACAGAAACACAGGTAAACAATATGTCATTGCATATGGCAGCCGTTCACTCAGTGATGTAGAAAAATGATATTCTAAATCAGAGCGTGAAGCATTGGCAATAGTATGGAGCTGTGAATATTTTCACCTGTACCTGGATGGGAGTCCTTTCACTCTAGTGACAGATCACAGGCCACTACAGCTCATCTGGAATAATCCCAAATCTAAACCTCCAGCCAGAATAGAGAGATGGGGCCTATGACTACAGCCATATAATTCTGTGTGGTATACAAATCTGGTAAAGCTAATCCAGCAGACTGCATGTCACGCCACCCCATACCGTCTACTCCTCTCAAAAATTCCAGAGAATGTAAAGTAGCAGAAGAGTATGTCAATTCTGTGTCCAGCCATGCAGTCCCAAAGGCTCTTACAATTCAAGAGCTTCAGGAAGCCACACTGAAAGATCCTGTATTACAAGCACTTGCGCAACTGATACGCAATGGTAAATGGTACACTGTAGACAAAAGCACCGAACAATCAGCAAAGCTCACAACAAGAGTTGCAAAGGAGCTCACAGTCACTGATGACAACAGCATCCTCTTAAGGGGTAACCGAATACTTATTCCATACTGTCTACAAAACCGAGTGTTGTCTCTAGCTCATGAAGGACACCAAGGTTTAGTAAAAATGAAAAGACTTCTTAGAAAAAAAGTATGGTTTCCAAACATAGATCAGAGAGCAGAGATGGTGGTGCAAAGATGCATTGCGTGTCAGGCAACGACACCTGGTACACACAAGGAACCATTACAAATGTCTGTTTTACCAGCAGCCCCCTGGTGTAATGTGAGCATTGATTTTTATGGACCATTTCATACTGGTGAAAACCTGCTGGTTATCACTGATGATTATTCCAGATACCCAGTGGTTGAAATTGTCAGATCAACTTCCTCTGTTGCAGTTCTACCTGTTCTGGACAAGGTGTTGGGCATTCCACAGACTGTAAAAACAGAAAATGGCCCACCTTTTAATGGAGATCAGTTCAAGAACTTTGCCTTGTACCTCGGATTTAAACATAAGCGTATCACTCCACTGTGGCCTCAAGCAAACGGGGAAGTGGAGAGGTTCATGCAGACAATGGAGCAGTTCCTTAGAGCAACTGCATCTGAAGGCCAGCCATGGAAACAAAATCTGTTTTCTGTTCTCAGAGACTACAGGTCCACCCCACATTGCACAACAGACAAATCACCTGCAGAGCTGCTGTTCAACCGCAAACTCAGGACCAAAATTCCATTTAGTGACAGCAAAACTGAGACTGTGGATAGAGATTTGTTTGAAAAAGATTCTAGAGCTAAATCCAAAATGAAAGCTTATTCTGACACTCATCGTCATGCAAGACACTCTGGGTTGGCAGTGGGAGACAGAGTCACTGGGATGTACCTTTCCACTGTTTGGTATAGTATGCTTTTGAATTGTTTGTTTAAATTTTGGTTGTTTATTTCACTGCATGAGACTATGAGACCTAAATATATTTGACCACATTGCTATTATATGTTTTAGCCAATGTATCTTATGTTGTTTCAAATCTGAATTAAGGGAGGGATGTAGTGTTCAACAGCAACCCTGTTATAAGATGTTTATTATGTTTTGTTAATGTTCAATACTATGCAGCACTGCTGACATTAGAGGGCACCCTTTCCAGCAAGCCAGATAGTATCATAGTCACTATGGTTTTGATACAGCCATGTGAGCAGAGCTGGCGGCCTTACAGTTTGTAAAATAAAGCCTACAGCAAAAGCCTTCTGTGTTTGTGTGGGTACAAACTTTACAGGGCTAGCCATATTCTTCATTTCCCAGGGTGCCACAAATGTGTGACCTGTGCTCTGAAAAACTTCAATCACACTTTACTGCTAAGCTGCAAGTTGGAGTGATATATACCACTCCCAGCGTCCGATCAAGCAGAGCAAGGTAGCAAGATAGCAGCTCCCAGTAGGTATCAGAATTGCACTCAAAAGTAAGATATCCAAGTCCGGCTTGAGACTCCTCCAGTTACATGGGAGCAGGAGAAACAATAGGTTAACTGAAAGCAGTTCTAATGTGTAGCGCTGGCTGAAAGCTCAGACTCAGGCACACTTTACTGCTGCACTGCAAGTTGGAGCGATAACCCCCCCTCACCCCCAGCAGCCAATCAGCAGAACAATGGGGAGGGAGCAAGATAGCAGCTCCCAGTAGGAATCAGCATAGCACTCAATAGTAAGAAATCCAAGTCCGGCTTGGGACTCCTCCAGTTACATGGGAGTAGGAGAAACAATAGGTTAGCTGAAAGCAGTTCTAATGTGTAGCGCTGGCTCCTTCTGAAAGCTCAGACTCAGGCACACTTTCTAATTTACCTCCCACCAATATGAGTTTTAAAGTTCTAGGCCCAGTTGTCTTAGCAGCTACTAAAGCAACTTAATTTCTTCTTTTCTTATTCCTACCGATCACTCAAACTGCTGTCTACAATCTAGGGACAGTGAACATAGACTGGCAGCCAAGTACCTAGATAAGGAGCGTGCTGGAAGGTTTGCTTTACTATAATGTTATAACATAACCTAACATTATAAATTAATATTTAGTCATGAAAAGGATTTCATTTTTTATAAAGGATATGTTGTAAAGACATTTTTGCTGATGAGTTCTCTTATCTTTGAGAGACTTTTCATTTGAAATGATAGTATTATTTGCTGCCCTGTGTTTCCGGTTTCCACACATTTCTATGTATGATTGCATTTAGGCATGGAACATCCAGAAATGGAATGGGGCATTGTAGTAATCACTTAATATTCTTGTATATGCACAAAAATACAGTTTATATGAAAAGTTGTGATCCCTTGAGTGCACCAGAACCAAGATATAATTACCCCTTATTGGGGGCAGAACAGTCCAATTGGGTTTATTTAATGGTTAAATGATTCCCTTTTCTCTGTAATAATAAAACAGCACCTGTACTTGATCCCAACTAAGATATAATTACCCCTTATTGGGGGCAGAACAGCCCTATTGGGTTTATTTCATGGTTAAATGATTCCCTTTTCTCTGTAATAATAAAACAGTACCTGTACTTGATCCCAACTAAGATATAATTACCCCTTATTGGGGGCAGAACAGCCCTATTGGGTTTATTTAATGGTTAAATGATTCCCTTTTCTCTGTAATAATAAAACAGTACCTGTACTTGATCCCAACTAAGATATAATTACCCCTTATTGGGGGCAGAACAGCCCTATTCGGTTTATTTAATGGTTAAATGATTCCCTTTTCTCTGTAATAATAAAACAGTACCTGTTCTTGATCCCAACTAAGATATAATTACCCCTTATTAGGGGCAGAACAGCCCTATTGGGTTTATTTAATGGTTAAATGATTCCCTTTTCTCTGTAATAATAAAACAGTACCTGTTCTTGATCCCAACTAAGATATAATTACCCCTTATTAGGGGCAGAACTGTCCTATTGGGTTTAATTAATGTTTATTGATTTTTTTTTAGTAGACTTAAGGTATGGAGATCAAAATTACGGAAAGACCCCTTATCCAGAATACCCTTGGTCCCGAGCATTCTGGATAACTGGTCCTATACCTGTACCAACTTCAGCATCTGCATATATAGCATGCACTTTTTATGTTAAAACCGGTTGTAGTAAAGAATGAAAACATACATTTTTAGAAAAAATAGACTTTAAAACCAAAGCACCAGAAATAATTCAGATAATTCAGGTAATTCAGATTCAGGGCCTAAAAAGGCCCCAAGGGAACACTGACCCCAGAAAACAATATATTTTTGTCCAGTACACATTTTGATGAGTACTCCAGAGTACTTTACTACAATCCTATTAAGCAGTTTTTAAAAAAGATTCTGAAAATCTCCCAAAAGCTTGCATTGTATAGCATCCAACAAAGAATGTTTTTTTTATAGCATGTGACTTTCCAAATATAACATTTAAACCTGCCCGGCTTTTTTATCTGTAAGAGACGGCTTGATTTGCAAAGAATAACAAGCTTAATAACCAGGAAAAAAACATCTCTCTTCTCGTAGCAGCAGAATGCCATATAATAGACCATTTTTAATGTGAAACTATTTAAGTTATACTATTTGTATATATATATATATATCTCTAAGTGAAGTGCCAGTCTGTCCCTGTCCAATCATTTCATTGTGTCCAGATTCATGCAGTATAGGAATATTAGCAATATTGTTTTCTTTTTAATGTGAATTGCTACTTCACTTCATTTCTTTCTTGCCTTTTTGGTCACAATATATAGGTGATCAACTAAAATTTTTATCGATACAATTTTAAAAAAGTCTACATGATATCGCAATAACTCCAAAGAAGTTCCTGCATCTCATACTTGCTAATTTATTAACATTTATTAACATTTTGTGCACAACCATGGCCACATTAATTAAGGCCTGGTTACACCCCACCAAACCCACCCACCCATTGGGGTTCACTTTCTTGAAGCACATTCAGTGCGGTTGCCATTTAGAGCCACAGAACTGAATCTGAAGCTGTTGCCTTCATTACTTTAGTCTGATTTCATTGTTGCAGTTCTTATATTCCTTCATTATAGTGTCCTATCCAGTATAATCTGACTATGAAGGTTTTCATTCATCCAGGTATGAGCTAATTGCCTTCTTATACCTGGGATATGTTGCTCTTCTCTCTGAGAATAAGGAAAGGGGTACAAAAGTCAGTAATGAACATGAAAACACACATGAATAAAAAAGGGATTAAAGGAATATTTGCCAACCTAATAGTAAATTGACCTACCTATGTTTTAGGCGTGAAATAACAAGTGCCAAGTACATCAGTGAACACATCACTAGCAAAAATCCACACGCGGCAACTGTTGAAATTATTATAACATTTCGATCGTTATCCAAATCCAGATCTTCCAACAAATCTTCCATCATTTCTGAAAAGAAATACGATTGTATTAGCTACTTGGGTCTCGTGCAGGAACCTAATGAACATCTGTCAGTGTCAAATATTCAGTAATAAATCATGCATTCCCTCCTCCCATAGGGCAGGTACCCCAATCTTATTGAAATATTAACGAAAAGGTCTAATTCCCCCAGAGTAGTGTTACCTAGTGCTGAGGAGGCTGGCACTGGAGATTGCACGTTAGTAGTGGTTTCTGTGGGAAAAAAAGAACAACATTAATATCAAATATGGAAACCCAATGGCAAAATAAACAGATTTAAAATTGGCCAACAAGGCTGCTAGGCAATCCTAGGGGGTATTAGAACACATTCACCTTAAAGAGTGAACTAGCAGCAAAAAGCTTAGTCAAGTAATTACCATTTACACTAAAGCATCTGCTAATTGCAGCCTATGACAACAGAATCTTCCCTGAAATAACTGCAATCGGGACAACTATGTCCTCATATATCACTTCTACTATTTTAGATGTAATACTCACTTTCAACACTTTTTCTGGCATCATTGGCCTCTTTTTCTTGGTCATCAACTGTTGCTAAAATTAAAAAAAATGTACAAGTCAGTTCTATGTCTAATGAAGTCATTTGTATATTTTCCTCCAAAGAATGTCAGACTTGGCAGCTGGATGGCATTTCATATTAATATATTAATGGGCACAATTTAAAACTTCCTTTCCTTACTTTTCATGTTACCAGTATCATTATATTCTTTTTCAACAAATTGTTACTATATTGTTATTTATGTGTACTTGAATCTTTAAGGAAATTATATGCCAAATGCTGTAAATGAACAAAGGACTATGAATTAATAGGAATGCATTTCCCATATTCACCTTCACTTGTTTCAGTATCATCTTTCTTTGCTTCTTGTCCATAATCTGCAGTTTCTGAAATACAAAAGATCATTATATACCTCCTATATTCCTTTATGGTTGACTACTATATATTGATGTGCCTAAATATTTAATGAAGTATAGGGTCACAGTGCAACGAATAGCAATCCCTAACACTATACAATACAGTGGCACATATATACCATGGCTGTACGTCCATACCCTGAACCCATTATGGGGACAATAGGATGGGTACTACTGAGGATTCTGTGCCATTGCAGTGGGGCTGTTTTTCAATTTGACTACATCTTCTTGTAAATGGTTTTAGTTTGTCCCAGTCTCTTTTCCTCCCCCCCTCCCTCCCTACTATATGGTACAACCAACTGTCACTGCTGTCTAACTAAACCAAAGCTCAAAGCAACAGTAGTTTATGCCAGACTACCTAATCAGCACCCTGCGTGGCAAGAAGGGGGGCATTGGATCTAATCCAGGGCTTGAACAGGCTGAAGCTGCAGAGGCTGCACCCTAAGTGAGATGTATTTTCAGTTCCTGTATTAGTTCTCCCTGTGATTAGAGAGCACTTACACAGATCCTGAAGGGAACACCAAGACTGCTACTGTTATGCAGACCCCTCATTAATATACGTATAATAGTGAGCTGAGGCTACAGGAGGCCATATACGTTGGCACTACATCTATATTCTATGGACACTTGAAGTTCAAAGTTTTTCCACAATAAATAAAATACTATCCCAGTCCTGGGGTGCTTCACGTGTGTGCAGTCTCCCCTCAGTCTCACAGCACCCTTGACATGGCAGGGCCTGTTAAAGATTTTTTTTTTGTGGGGGGACCTGGTCTGGGCAAGTTATTCTACTTGTGGAATAAGTACATTTTTAAACAACTCACTATAATATTATATTGAGGTGATATGGAAGAGTAGTGATGGGTGAAATGTTTCGCCAGGCATGGATTTGCTCTGAAAAATTCGCCGTGGACGGGCATCAAAATAAATATCCCGCGTCAAAATAAATAGTTGCGCGTCAAGAGGATAGTTGAAGTTTCAAAATAAATAGTCGCACTTAAAAGAAAATACTTGCGGCGTCAAAATAAATAGTCGCAGTTAAAAAAAATACTTGCGGCGTCAAAATTGATAGTCGCGCATCAAAAAAATAGTCGCAGATGTCAAAGAATAGTTGTGGCATCAAAATAAATAGTCGCGCGTCAAAAGAAAAGCCGCGGGCGACAAATTTTTTTTTACACGCAACATTTTCGCCGCTTTGCAACAGACAGATTCGCTCATCACTATGGAAGAGTAAATACATTTGAATAATTATCTATGTCCTTCGTGATATTTTAGCAGTGTTTTATGGACAAGATGATTGTGTTGTGGGAACCTGTAATACTCACTTTCCACATTTCTGCTGCTTTCAGTAACATCATTCACATTTCTGCTGCTTTCAGTTACATCTTCCACATTTCTGCTGCTTTCAGTTACATGATCCACTTTTCTGCTGCTTTCAGTAACATCATTCACATTTTCTTGGTGAACTTGTGTGGTTGCTGAATTTAAAAAAAAAATTGTTACTCAGTCCTATTTCAGGTATGTTTGAGTGTTAGACTGCTCCATATTTATGTGCTTTCACTTTATTCAAGTTTAGGTTCAGTGCTATGAATCACAATCTATTGCACTGTGAAATATAATGGTGCAAGTACCATACAACAGACCCCGGTGACCGTGTAACCCCATATAAACACGTGTAAACATAATAAACAATAAAAAAAAATGTAATATTTACATAGGTAACCATGAAAGTTTAGCAATGCTGTATAGACAAGATGTTATTGCTTTGTGGGAACCTGTAATACTCACTTTCCACACTTATGCTGCCTTTAGTAACATGATCCACATTTTCTTGGTGAACTTGTGTGGTTGCTGAATTTAAAAAAAAATTAAATTGTTACTCAGTCCTATTTCAGGTATGTTTGAGTGTTAGACTGCTTCATATTTATGTGCTTTCACTTTATTCAAGTTTAGGTTCAGTGCTATGAATCACAATCTATTGCACTGTGAAATATAATGGTGCAAGTACCATACAACAGACCCCGGTGACTATGGGGGGGAAGTTGGGGGGTAGGGGGACCTTGATCTATCAAAGTTTCTTTATGCTGGGGGGCTTGGCCCGGGCTAGTTACACCACTGGTAAAATTTGTAGAAACATAAGTGTAAATATAAACATAATAAACAAAATATTTTTCAATATTTACATAGGTAACCATGAAAGTTTAGCAATGCTGTATAGACAAGATGTTATTGCTTTGTGGGAACCTGTAATACTCACTTTCCACACTTATGCTGCCTTTAGTAACATGATCCACATTTCTGCTGCTTTCAGTACCATGATCCACATTTTCTTGATGAACTTGTGTGGTTGCTGAATTAAAAAAAAATTGTTACTCAGTCCTATTTCAGGTATGTTTGAGTGTTAGACTGCTTCATATTTATGTGCTTTCACTTTATTCAAGTTTAGGTTCAGTGCTATGAATCACAATCTATTGCACTGTGAAATATAATGGTGCAAGTACCATACAGCAGCCCCCAGTGACCGTGTAACCCCCTATAAACACGTGTAAACATAATAAACAATAAAAAATTTTTTAATATTTACATAGGTAACCATGAAAGTTTAGCAATGCTGTATAGACAAGATGTTATTGCTTTGTGGGAACCTGTAATACTCACTTTCCACACTTATGCTGCCTTCAGTAGCATCATCATATGCTTCTTCGTCATCTGTGGTTGCTAAATTTAAAAAAAATATATGTTATTACTCAGTCCTATCTCAGGTATTTCTCTTAGGTATGCAGAAGGGAAGAGGATAATCACATAGATGTAAAGAGGTCTATAGGCTCAACCTACAGCCAAAAGGAGCAGACTACACCATATAAACATAGAGAGCAGGCACTCAAAAATTCCAACCTTGACAGATTAAATTAAAAGTACAAAATCCAATTTATTTAAGTTTACATGTCCATAAAAAGACTTAATCATAGCCTGTGATTAAGTGCCTTATAGCATGGAACCAGGGGCGGGCCAAGCCAACCGGGCGCCCAAGGCAACCCAATCGGCCACCTCGCCCCTGCACCCTCCAGATGCGACGCGATAATTCATTGCCCCCACCGCATAATCACAAGCGGAGGGGGCAATGACAAAGGAACTAGGGGTAGGCAGGAGAGGTTCCTGCCTGGCACCCCCCAATCATTGCACCCTAGGCAGCTGCCTCTTCTACCTACCCCACCCCTAGTTCCGGCCCTGCATGGAACATGCAGACATGTAAATGTAATATAAAGATAGTAGCCCGGAAGAGCGAGCCTGGGATAGGTGGAGCGTAGCGAGGCCATGGTAAGGGGGGTGAATAGGGACCCATAGGAAGTTGGTGTATAGGATGATGGGAGTTGTAGTATCAAAGCAGCAAATGGGAGGAGAAAGAGGCCATATAAACAAGTGAAGAAGGCATCCATTACCTCGTGGCTGTAGAAGGGAGAGGACAGGTAATAAGTGGGAACTGGTTGATTAGTCACAGCTTAAGGCAGGGTGGGGCTGCCCTAGGGGGGGCCGAAAAGGGGCTAAATAGATTAAGGGACAGGTGCTTTTCTGGGGGGGTAGGCCTGGGGGCTAGGCTTTGGGGGGTCATAGTAGGCACAGGGGTTGGGAAAGTTTGGTTGTGGAGGCTTAGTCACAGGCTTGAAAGAATTCTTCAATTGTCTAAGGTTAAGTTATTATAATGGTAAGAATTGTAATGCAGCCTTCAGCGGCTAAATGGTATGTAACTATGTTTATGTAATTGGTGTAAAGTGTATTGAATGATACATTGATTACAATTATGTTGTGTTATCAATAAAATAAGCTGCGGCCTTTCCACCCAGAAAAATGCAGCTCTGTGTTTGGTTTTTGAGGGGGGTTAGACTGGGGTGTGGGTTAGGAGAAAAGGGGGCCGTGATTGCAACCCCCCATGTCAAGATATCTTACTTTTAATTGAAACTGTCAAAGTTGGAATTATTGAGTGCCTGCTCTCTATGTGTATACAATGTTTCTTAGGTACTTCATATGTGTGGGTTTGCGTATTTAGAATTGTATGAAGTAATTGCACTATTAAATAAGTATTTTTCCAAGTAATAGCAAGAATACGTTTAAATATACATTTAAAGTGACAAAACTGTACTGGCACAAGGTTTTGCCTGGGTGTGAATCAAAACAGAGAACATTTTTCTAATCATACATAGGGAACATCCTAAATATGAGGGTGGGCTTGCCTTGGGTGCCCTTAACTCTCAACCTGGCTCTGCCTTACGTTATTAACAGCTACAATTTAATCTTACCTGGCAGTGTTGTAACAGAAGGATTCGGCGGAATTGTTATACCATCATCATCATCATCATCCGTGAAAAAATTATTCCCTTCTGCAATAAGGAGAAAAGGAGATATTAGTCCTATTGAATTTGTAAAACTGTGTAGATTTGTTGGGGGGGGCCTGAGAATTGTGGCAGCCAGGCCTAAACCAATGAAAATAATGCACAAAAAAAATCTTCCCTGCTCTATAATAAAATAATAAAATCAACGTGACCATTATTAGAATAGAAATAAAACTGAGTTTTCTGTATTTTTGTGGATAAAAATAATATCTATAATATAATCTAGATAATAATCTAACATTGCTAGAGATATTATAGTTAGAAATAATTGTAAAGTTTGTGCTCAAAGTATTTAAGTATTTATTTATTAGATGTATGATGAAATAAAATAAATAGGTAAAAAAGTTCAACTTAAATTTAATATTATAATACAGAAAGAAATCCCCTTTGGCAATAAGGTGGGAAAATATTTCATTAAAAAAATATCAAGCCTACTAAGGAAAACTCACCTGTTTTCAGGTAAAATATTGATAAGTAAAATGAAATAAAAAGAAAATTAAAAAAAATGTTTTTAAATTTGAAAAACATGTCTGTCCTCTAGGTCAATCCAAACAGGACTGAGCAAGATCAGCTTACACTGTGTGACTGCGCTTCATAACCATTGTGATGTCATTGTGATGTCACAATGGGCTCTTGCTCCAGCTTCCAACTGTCACAGTGCCTGTTGGCTGAACTTATTGAACTCTTTATCTCTAACTGTTTATAGGAGACATTTAGTTCTAAACAACACTACAATGTTCTCAGAACAAGGAATGGACACTTTGAATGGCAATTCAAATAAAAAAAATGTTTTGCTATGTTCTACTGTTAATGTATAATAAAAAAGAAAAAATCACATTAGGGAACTAAAAGAACATTGGTTTATGTATGACTGACCATATAAATTGTTCAGTAGCGGCAGAATGATATGCTGTCCCGTTACACTTCGCCAAAAAATTGGCAAAGTGGCAAAAATGTCGCGCATAAAAGCAATATGTCGCCCGCATCTATTCTTTTGCCACACGACTATTTATTTTGAGGCTGCGACTATTCTTTGATGCCTGCGACTATTTTTTAACACGCGACTATTTATTTTGACGCCGCGACTATTCTTTGATGCCTGCGACTATTTTTTAACACGCGACTATTTATTTTGAGGCTGCGACTATTCTTTAACGCCTGAGACTATTTTTTAACACGCGACTATTTATTTTGACACTGCGACTATTCTTTTGACTCACAACTATTTTTTTTATGCCTACTATTGTTTTTGGACACGCAGTGAATTTTTCCGCGGCGAATCCATGCCTGGCGAAACATTTCGCCCATCACTAATGGTGTTAAATAGAAACCTTGATAAAGGGAAAGTTCACACTTCACCCTATACCTTTATAATTAATACTTAACATACTGATCATTCAAATCATAATAAGTGACCTATCAAAGAATCTTTTCAAATTGCAATAAACATGCAGGTCTGGACTGGGATTCAAAATAGGCCCTGGCATTTTAGGACACAGAGGCCCAAACAGCCCCCCACAGGTCTGCTAAACAGTGACTGTCTATGGCATCTTACAGCTGCCCCTCTCACATTTGCCAGAATCCATGGTCCCGGCCTGTATACATATCAATAAATATTGGCCTTTCACATATTTTCCCTCGAGTTACCATATTGTTATATTATATACGTCACTCGCTTATCACCTGACAGCAAATAATCCAGGTTCTAACTGTAACCAAATGATGTATGGAAGTGAAAGATACAGCTCTGTCCATTTGTCGGTTGATGTAACCATGTGTGGGTTTGGTTTTTGCATAAGCACAGTGCCTCATACTCGCCAGAGTATATCCATAAATACCTAAAATGGTAGTATTCGTATATAGTATTATTCAATGGCACAAACTGATAAAAAGTTTTCATATACAGGTATCGGACCCCTTATCTGGAAACCCGTTATCCGGAAAGCTCCAAATTATGGAAAGCCCGCCTCCTATAGACTCCATTTTAATCAAATAATTCAGAATTTTAAAACTGATTCCCTTTTCGCTGTAATAATAAAACAGTACCTGTACTTGATCCCAACTAAGATATAATTATCCCTTATTGGGGGCAGAACAGCCCTATTGGGTTTATTTAATGGTTAAATGATTCCCTTTTCTCTGTAATAATAAAACAGTACCTGTACTTGATCCCAACTAAGATATAATTACCCCTTATTGGGGGCAGAACAATCCTATTGGGTTTATTTAATGGTTAAATGATTCCCTTTTTAATCACTGTTTTATTATTACAGAGAAAAAGGAAATCCGTCTGGCCCTGTCCAGTCATTTAATTGTGTCCAGATTCATGCACTATAGGAATATTAGCCATATTTACAGTGAAATGTGCACTATTTTGGATGTAGGTTTCATCTTCCATTTATTTTCCCTTAAATAGGTGCTATAGCAGGAGTACGACCATTCCTTCTCTTATTTGTAAAAGTAGGCACTCTGATTGATTGGCTTTGATTTGACATTTGTAACCCTAGGGGCCCTGCTGTAGTTCATGGTTGCCCAAGCAGAAATTTGGGAGTTGCCACTAATGCATAAAAAGTAGGGGTGTGCACTTTACGTTCTACTTAAGGGCTAAATAATGGAAGACACTCCTTTTAAAATAACATGCTTTCCCACTTTTCTACCCTTACATATGAGCAGACAGGCTAAGGATCTAAAATGCATTGATTTGTTCATAGTCTTGAGGTATACATGTATATATACAGGTATACATATCTTGTGTGTATTAACCCCTGACAGCCCATGCTTATTGCTCATCTACAGGGGTGGTTGGCCATAAATGCTTTCTATTTAGAATGTATTTAATGTTTTTTTAGGTTTGGTATTTATTTGCCTTTCTATCCTGCCCCCCTGACTATAAGTGACTTTGGGGTGTGTTTACTAAGAATGGAGATAAATATCACCGGTGATGTTGCCTGTAGCAACCAATTAGGTCTTTGCTTTCTAACTTGTGGGTGACTGTTCAAATCTTAATGCTGATTGGTTGCTATGGGCAATATCACCGGAGATATTTATCTCCAATGTTAGTAAACATGCCCCTTAGTCTGTAATAGGATTGGCTAGTCAAACAGCAGGATAGATTTTTGGATCACCTTTTTAACCTTTTTTTTTCCCAGTTTGATGTTACTGTAATTGCATAGTTGCTGTAGGCCAGTGGTGCTAGCAAACAGAATGGGTTGCAGAATCAAAATGGACTAAATGCAGGTAGATTTAGGTTCTCGCCAGTGTACTTGGAGGGAATTTAGCACCTATAAATATCAACCAAAACTGGAACCTCTCTGCACCAATAGGGTATTTTTGTGAAAGCACAGCGGAGTAATTGTTGCCACCTAGTGCAATATATGTTGTCTAGATACATCCAGCCCAAAATGTAGTTCCATAAGTAAATAGCAGATTTGTTACACTTTGTACTTTTTTTTCCCTGTGCCGTAAGAGAGCGCTATTGTTACTCCTGGCACCATGTCGGGCCTGTTTATACCAGACGAGACGCTTGTTTTCAGAAGGCAAGTGATGGGAAATGACTGCATTGCAATTGTAGATAAAGTGAAGCAGTCCGTTATAGTAATGTCACAGCGGCTATATGTAGTGGGATGTGAAACAGGTCTTTGGTCCTACCTACTGCACTATATTTATTTGTATATGTACATACTGTACTTGGTATATTACTATTTATACAGTTATTTTTTCTGTAATGCCATAATTGTGGTTTTGGTCTGTTTTCTTCCTGTTTTTATACTGTCTAGATTCAATACACAGTGTATGGCTTGTAACCCTATTTTGGCTACTGTTGTACTTTTAACACGCAATCACCTGCGTGTGGCACTACAGGAGCCCTGAGCTTATTTTTGGGGGACAGGTATAATATTGTTGAATGGCGTTCCTCCACCCAGGGTAGGTATAGATAGAACTATATTTCTCCTCCTGGGAAAACTCAATTATGTCCTCCTTGGACCAGGACTCCCTGCAACTCCCAGTACCTTGCCCCTCCCTTGGGGTAGCTGCTTACCAGGCAGTTGAGGATCCTCAGTATATGAACAGCCAAGACACCGGTTATGATGGTGAACCAGATGAACTTGCTTTATTATTGATGCAGGCAGAACTTTCAGGGGATGTCACACAGATGGCTCAAGTCACACCCTCTCTCTTTGGGCTACCCCCACCGGATGATCCCACCTAGGAACTAACCACAGTCCACGCGTAGGGCCCCTTAAATGGGAACACTCCCAGGTGCTGACTTGGCTCTCCTGACTAGACACTACATGTCCTGAACTCCAGCCATGAACGCTGGGGGGTCTTAACCCCTCTCTCTTGTTGGGGCTATCTCTGCCCTTTCTCTCTAGCCTGCCTGTCACTCCTAGAGTGACCTATTACAGTATCTCCTATACTGAACACTAGCCTGTTGTACACCTCTTTACAGAGGGGAGGTTCCAGGACTAAAACCTGATGAACATGGAAGTCATCCCCTTTTATAACCCAACTAAAGGGGCCCAATTCATTGGAGTCCCTACAGGCTATTTGCAAATCCACATATTCATAACTGTAACTATGAGTATACCTATGCACTGCATTCAGTTGGCTTTTTTCTGCATCTCTCCTATGGAAAGGATACAGAATAGTCATTATTTTGAAGGACAACCACTTAGCCGGGAGCACACAGTGATTTTCATTCATGTTTTTTTTCCTCACTGCTTTTCTTCATATTGTCCCCAAGGGTCACCTATTGCTGCCAATGAATTATCAGTATGGGAGATTTCATGCGATTTTAGCTTTAAAATGCACTAGGTTTTTGAGCAAGGTTCACCTTTAGTGGTATTTTCACATGCTTCTCCTTGCCAGCAGTGGGTAGGCTTTGGGGTGATTATTGACAATTATGAAAACGCACTATAGTCCCAAGGGTCCCTTTAAGTGCTGGAGTGACTTTGACTTTCCCCAGCAGAGTCATTTTTGATTTATTGCATTCTCTAATGCCACACTAGGGGGTAGATTTATGATTGCTCAAGCCCTCTTGCAGGGTTTGGGGGGGGACAACTTTTTTTTTAGGTATTTTTACCTTAGTGGGCTTTCTTAAATAAGAAAATGTGCACTTTTTTTCATTCAATTTCTTTTATTTTCTCCTACTAATCTTCCTTCTTCTTTATCTAATTTAGTTACCCCCCCCCCACTATTTGCCAATATCCATCCCCCTGCTCTCCCTTTCTCCTTGCTACCTTTCTCTTCTGCACACCTCTCTCTTAAAATGTTCTTCTATCGAACAACAAACTATCATCCATGCACATTTATAAATATGAATAATAAGTAAACCCTCACTGTCAATATGACTTGTGGTCGTTGGGGTCAGTGACCCCCAAATATCACACATCTTTTTCAATAGCAAGGTGGAAATAGGCAAAATAGAAATGGTAAAAAATGAAAAGCCTACAAAATAAAAAGTAAAGACCAACTAACAATTTTTGTATAAAATCTGCTTAGAACTTGTTGCTCTATAATATACAAAAAATTCATTTAAAGTTAAGCTTCCCCTGTAATGTAAAGTTAGTGATATATGGGGAGATCCACCCATTCAGTAAGGTAGCAGATTTTTTGCCTTATTCTGCCCCTCAAGTGCCCCGTGCATGCCAAAACTCTCACTTTCTTCTCCAATCTTGGTATTTTTATTTATATAGCATTTTAAAATTTGTAAAGAATAAAACTGTATTTAGAACAATATATATATAGCAAATATTCTTCTTTATTACAGCTTTATTACATACTTGCTAATTTATTTATATTTTAGACTGTGCACAACCATGGCCACATTAATTAAGGCCTGGTTACACCCCACCAAACCCACCCACCCACCCATTGGGGTTCACTTTCTTGAAGCACATTCAGTGCGGTTGCCATTTAGAGCCACAGAACTGAATCTGAAGCTGTTGCCTTCATTACTTTAGTCTGATTTCATTGTTACAGTTCTTATATTCCTTCATTATAGTGTCCTATCCAGTATAATCTGACTATGAAGGTTTTCATTCATCCAGGTATGAGCTAATTGCCTTCTTATACCTGGGATATGTTGCTCTTCTCTCTGAGAATAAGGAAAGGGGTACAAAAGTCAGTAATGAACATGAAAACACACATGAATAAAAAAGGGATTAAAGGAATATTTGCCAACCCAATACTAAAAAGACCTACCTATGTTTTAGTCGTGAAATAACAAGTGCCAAGTACATCAGTGAACACATCACTAGCAAAAATCCACATGCGGCAACTGTTGAAATTATTATAACATTTCGATCGTTATCCAAATCCAGATCTTCCAACAAATCTTCCATCATTTCTGAAAAGAAATACGATTGTATTAGCTACTTGGGTCTCGTGCAGGAACCTAATGAACATCTGTCAGTGTCAAATATTCAGTAATAAATCATGCATTCCCTCCTCCCATAGGGCAGGTACCCCAATCTTATTGAAATATTAACGAAAAGGTCTAATTCCCCCAGAGTAGTGTTACCTAGTGCTGAGGAGGCTGGCACTGGAGATTGCACGTTAGTAGTGGTTTCTGTGGGAAAAAAGAACAACATTAATATCAAATATGGAAACCCAATGGCAAAATAAACAGATTTAAAATTGGCCAACAAGGCTGCTAGGCAATCCTAGGGGGTATTAGAACACATTCACCTGAAAGAGTGAACTAGCAGCAGGTTAAAAGCTAAGTCAAGTAATTACCATTTACACTAAAGCATTTGCTAATTGCAGCCTATGACAACAGAATCTTCCCTGAAATAACTGCAATCGGGACAACTATGTCCTCATATATCACTTCTACTATTTTAGATGTAATACTCACTTTCAACACTTTTTCTGGCATCATTGGCCTCTTTTTCTTGGTCATCAACTGTTGCTAAAATTAAAAAAAATGTACAAGTCAGTTCTATCTGTAATGAAGTCATTTGTATATTTTCCTCCAAAGAATGTCAGACTTGGCAGCTGGATGGCATTTCTTATTAATATATTAATGGGCACAATTTAAAACTTCCTTTCCTTACTTTTCATGTTACCAGTATCATCATATTCTTTTTCAACAAATTGTTACTATATTGGTATTTATGTGTACTTGAATCTTTAAGGAAATTATATGCCAAATGCTGTTCTGGCAAGATGGCTTTATAAGAAACCATAGTCATCTTTATATGAATAAATGTCAACTCCTGCAATACACGCCGACACTGTGGGTACATGTCTTTATTACATGTGTAGCCCTAGTGCATCCTGGTACAGTTAAAAGAACCAAAGACAGGGAACCTCTGAGATGTCAGATGCTCCACTTTGTGTATTGCCCTGTATATTTTCCTTAAATGAACAAAGGACTATGAATTAAAAGGAATGCATTTCCCATATTCACCTTCACTTGTTTCAGTATCATCTTTCTTTTCTTCTTGTCCATAATCTGCAGTTTCTGAAATACAAAAGATCATTATATACCTCCTATATTCCTCTATGGTTGACTACTATATATTGATGCGCCTAAATATTTAATTACGTATAGGGTCACAGTGCAACGAATAGCAATCCCTTACACTATACAATACAGTGGCACATATATACCATGGCTGTACGTCCATACCCTGAACCCATTATGGGGACAATAGGATGGGTACTACTGAGGATTCTGTGCCATTGCAGTGGGGCTGTTTTTCAATTTGACTATATCTTCTTGTAAATGGTTTTAGTTTGTCCCAGTCTCTTTCCCCCCCCCCCCCCTCCCTACTATATGGTACAACCGTCACTGCTGTCTAACTAAACCAAAGCTCAAAGCAACAGTAGTTTATGCCAGACTACCTAATCAGCACCCTGCGTGGCAAGAAGGGGGGCATTGGATCTAATCCAGGGCTTGAACAGGCTGAAGCTGCAGAGGCTGCACCCTAAGTGAGATGTATTTTCAGTTCCTGTATTAGTTCTCCCTGTGATTAGAGAGCACTTACACAGATCCTGAAGGGAACACCAAGACTGCTACTGTTATGCAGACCCCTCATATTAATATACGTATAATAGTGAGCTGAGGCTACAGGAGGCCATATACGTTGGCACTACATCTATATTCTATGGACACTTGAAGTTCAAAGTTTTTCCACAATAAATAAAATACTATCCCAGTCCTGGGGTGCTTCACGTGTGTGCAGTCTCCCCTCAGTCTCACAGCACCCCTGACATGGCAGGGCCTGTTAAAGATTTTTTTTTTGTGGGGGGACCTGGTCTGGGCAAGTTATTCTACTTGTGGAATAAGTACATTTTTAAACAACTCACTATAATATTATATTGAGGTGATATGGAAGAGTAGTGATGAGTGAAATGTTTCGCCAGGCATGGATTCGCTCTGAAAAATTCGCCATGGACGGGCATCAAAATAAATATCCCGCATCAAAATAAATAGTCGCGCGTCAAGAGGATAGTTGCGGCGTCAAAATCAATAGTCGCACTTAAAAAAAAAAATACTTGCGGTGTCAAAATTGATATTCGCGCATCAAAAAAAATAGTTGCAGACGTCAAAGAATAGTCGAGGCGTCAAAATAAATAGTCGCGCGTCAAAAGAAAAGCCGCGGGCGACAAATTTTTTTTTACATGTGACATTTTCGCCGCTTTGCAACAGACAGATTCACTCATCACTATGAAAGAGTAAATACATTTGAATAATTATCTATGAACTTCATGATATTTTAGCAGTGTTTTATGGACAAGATGATTGTGTTGTGGGAATCTGTAATACTCACTTTCCACATTTCTGCTGCTTTCAGTAACATGATCAACATTTCTGCTGCTTTCAGTTACATCTTCCACATTTCTGCTGCTTTCAGTTACATGATCCACATTTCTGCTGCTTTCAGTAACATCATTCACATTTTTTTGAACTTGTGTGGTTGCTGAATTAAAAAAAAAAATTGTTACTCAGTCCTATTTCAGGTATGTTTGAGTGTTAGACTGCTTCATATTTATGTGCTTTCACTTTATTCAAGTTTAGGTTCAGTGCTATGAATCACAATCTATTGCACTGTGAAATATAATGGTGCAAGTACCATACAACAGACCCCGGTGACTATGGGGGGGTAGGTGGGGGGGTAGGGGGAACTGGATCTATCAAAGTTTCTATATGCTGGGGGACTTGGCCCGGGCTAGTTACACCACTGGTAAAATTTGTAGAAACATAAGTGTAAATATAAACATAATAAACAAATTGTTTTTAATATTTACATAGGTAACCATGAAAGTTTAGCAATGCTGTATAGACAAGATGTTATTGCTTTGTGGGAACCTGTAATACTCACTTTCCACACTTATGCTGCTTTCAGTAACATGATCCATATTTCTGCTGCTTTCAGTTACATGAATCACATTTTCTTGATGAACTTGTGTGGTTGCTGAATTAAAAAAAAAATTGTTACTCAGTCCTATTTCAGGTATGTTTGAGTGTTAGACTGCTTCATATTTATGTGCTTTCACTTTATTCAAGTTTAGGTTCAGTGCTATGAATCACAATCTATTGCACTATGAAATATAATGGTGCAAGTACCATACAGCAGCCCCCAGTGACCATGGGGGGGGGTAGGGGGAACTGGATCTATCAAAGTTTCTTTATGCTGGGGGGCTTGGCCTGGGCTAGTTACACCACTGGTAAAATTTGTAGACACAAATATGTAAATATAAACACATGTATACATAATAAACAAAAAAATATTTTTTAATATTTACATAGGTAACCATGAAAGTTTAGCAATGCTGTATAGACAAGATGTTATTGCTTTGTGGGAACCTGTAATACTCACTTTCCACACTTATGCTGCCTTTAGTACCATGATCCACATTTTCTTGATGAACTTGTGTGGTTGCTGAATTAAAAAAAAAATTGTTACTCAGTCCTATTTCAGGTATGTTTGAGTGTTAGACTGCTTCATATTTATGTGCTTTCACTTTATTCAAGTTTAGGTTCAGTGCTTTTGTGAAATATAATGGTGCAAGTACCATACAGCCGCCCCCAGTGACCGTGTAACCCCATATAAACACGTGTAAGCATAATAAACAATTAAAAAAAATGTAATATTTACATAGGGAACCATGAAAGTTTAGCAATGCTGTATAGACAAGATGTTATTGCTTTGTGGGAACCTGTAATACTCACTTTCCACACTTATGCTGCCTTCAGTAGCATCATCATATGCTTCTTCGTCATCTGTGGTTGCTAAATTTAAAAAAAAAAAAATGTTATTACTCAGTCCTATCTCAGGTATTTCTCTTAGGTATGCAGAAGGGAAGAGGATAATCACATAGATGTAAAGAGGTCTATAGGCTCAACCTACAGCCAAAAGGAGCAGACTACACCATATAAACATAGAGAGCAGGCACTCAAAAATTCCAACCTTGACAGATTAAATTAAAAGTACAAAATCCAATTTATTTAAGTTTATATGTCCATAAAAAGACTTAATCATAGCCTGTGATTAAGTGCCTTATAGCACAAAATGCTTAAGTACCTTATAGCATGGAACCAGGGGCGGGCCAAGCCAACCGGGCACCCTAGGCCAGCGTTTTTCAACCACTGTTCCGCGGCACACTAGTGTGCCGCGAGATGCTGACTGGTGTGCCGTAGGCAGGGCCACAATTTTTACTTTCAAAGGGGGCCCGGCGATGCTACAGTTTTTCTTAGTAGCTCGGGCCCCCTTTAATAAAATCTGGGCCCTGTCATTGGTTGCGCCCCGTGTGTACGGGTGACGTCAGTACGCACGGGGCGCAACGTTATAAAAGGGCCTGTGTGCGGTCGCGTGTAGGCAGAAGTGAAGAGGCGGCGCGCCTGAGGGATACGAAGATGCTGCTGAAGCCACCGGAGAAGCCGCCCAAGAGCAGAAGTAAAATGCTGCTGGGCACCAATGTATTATGGGGGGGGCCACGTGGCACACTGACTTATGGGGGCACTGCTGCTGGGCACCAATGTACTAGGGGGGCTGGCTCTTGGCACCAATGTACTAGGGGGGCACTGCTGCTGGGCACCAATGTACTAGGGGGGCACTGCTCTTGGCACCAATGTACTAGGGGGGCACTGCTGCTGGGCACCAATGTACTAGGGGGGCACTGCTCTTGGCACCAATGTACTAGGGGGGCACTGCTGCTGGGCACCAGTGTACTAGGGGGGCACTGCTGCTGGGCACAGAGTTAAATTTTTTAACATTTTCTTATGGTGGTGTGCCTCGTGATTTTTTTCATGAAACAAGTGTGCCTTGGCCCAAAAAAGGTTGAAAAACACTGCCCTAGGCAACTCATCGGCCACCTCGCCCCTACACCTTCCGGATGCGACGCGATAATTCATTGCCCCCACCGCATAATCACAAGCGGAGGGGGCAATGACGAAGGAACTAGGGGTAGGCAGGAGAGGTTCCTGCTGGCACCCCCAAATCATTGCACCATAGGCAGCTGCCTCTTCTGCCTACCCCACCCCTAGTTTTGGCCCTGCATGGAACATGCAGACATGTAAATGTAATATAAAGATAGTAGCCCGGAAGAGCGAGCCTGGGACAGGTGGAGCGGAGCGAGGCCATGATAAGGGGGGTGAATAGGGACCCATAGGAAGTTGGTGTATAGGATGATGGGAGTTGTAGTAACAAAGCAGCAAATGGGAGGAGAAAGAGGCCATATAAACAAATGAAGAAGGCATCCATTACCTTGTGGCTGTAGAAGGGAGAGGACAGGTAATAAGTGGGAACTGGTTGATTAGTCGCAGCTTAAGGCGGGGTGGGGCTGCCCTAGGGGGAGCCAAAAAGGGGCTAAATAGATTAAGGGACAGGTGCTTTTCTGGGGGGGCAGGCCTGGGGGCTAGGCTTTGGGGGGGTCATAGTAGGCACAGGGGGTGGGAAAGTTTAGTTGTGGAGGCTTCGTCACAGGCTTGAAAGGGTTCTTTAATTGTCTAAGGTTAAGTTATTATAATGGTAAGAATTGTAATGCAGCCTTCAGCGGCTAAATGGTATGTAACTATGTTTATGTAATTGGTGTAAAGTGTATTGAATGATACATTGATTACAATTATGTTGTGTTATCAATAAAATAAGCTGCGGCCTTTCCACCCAGAAAAAATGCAGCTCTGTGTTTGGTTTTTGTGGGGGGTTAGACTGGGGTGTGGGATAGGAGAAAAGGGGGCCGTGATTGCAACCCCCCCCATGTCAAGATATCTTACTTTTAATTGAATCTGTCAAAGTTGGAATTATTGAGTGCCTGCTCTCTATGTGTATACAATGGGCCTGATTCACTAAAGGGCGATAAAACGTGTGCTATTCTTATTGTGCGCTAAAATTTTTACCGCAGCTTAATTTTGGCGATTTTTCGCACGATTCACTATAAGCATACTCGCGCTTTTTTACGCGCGATATTGCAAGCATTATTTAACTCGCGAAAGACTATTTCAATGCAGTATTTGCCTGTACATGCGCTAAATTACGCGAATAATCGCCGCATATGAATGGTAGCATAGAAATAATTTATAAAAATTGTCGAAGCATATAAATGGTGTATATAAATATTAGCCACATATAAATAGTATATGCTTATAAATAGTAGCCACTAGTGATGAGCAAATGTGTTCTGGTTTCTTTAGTGAAAAATTAGCAAATCTTTCGAAAGATCCACGAAACGGCAAAAATGTTGTGCGGGCAAAAAAATTGTTGCCCGTGACTATTATTTTTTGACACTTGTATCAATTTGTGGATGTGCGGTGAATTTTTGCGTGGCGAATTTTTTCATGCGTTTTGCCATTGGCGGATTGTTTTGCGAAACGCATGAAAATATCCGCCGCGAAAAAATTCAACGCACGTCCCAAAATTCGCTGCGAATCCATTCCTGGCTAAACATTTCATCACTTGTAGCCAAATAGAAATAGTTGCGCAAATGAACGCACGCCATGTTAGCCATACACGCCAATACTTGCGGAAAATTACTGTATTAAAAATGAACATTTCGCTGCAAACTGGCGGCTGCGTCACTCTGGGGGAAACACATACTTGAATAAATAACACTGTAAGTCCATATTTTATTGCAAAAAATCATTTACTGTACTTTTCTATAATTTTTCGCCTGCCTGTAGTAGGTGTTAATTTTCGTATAGCCGAATGCGATATTTAGCGCGCAAAAGTTATAGTGAATCATGCGATCGTATTCTTTTCAGCGCGGAAATTAATGCAAAATGGTAAAACTAGTGCGAGAAATACCCCATGCGAAAATGGCGATCTTTCGCACGCGATAATACTATGGTGAATCGCGCGCAAGTTATTTTGCGTTTTTTAACGCGAAAAAGCGTGCGATAATTTTTATCGCCCTTTAGTGAATCAGGCCCAATGTTTCTTAGGTACTTCATATGTGTGGGTTTGCGTATTTAGTGAAGTAATTGCACTATTAAATAAGTATTTTTCCAAGTAATAGCAGGAATACATTTAAATATACATTTAAAGTGACAAAACTGTACTGGCACAAGGTTTTGCCTGGGTGTGAATCAAAACAGAGAACATTTTTCTAATCATACATAGGGAACATCCTAAATATGAGGGAGGGCTTGCCTTGGGTGCCCTTAACTCTCAACCTGGCTCTGCCTTACGTTATTAACAGCTACAATTTAATCTTACCTGGCAGTGTTGTAACAGAAGGATTCGGCGGAATTGTTATACCATCATCATCATCATCCGTGAAAAAATTATTCCCTTCTGCAATAAGGAGAAAAGGAGATATTAGTCCTATTGAATTGTGGCAGCCAGGCCTAAACCAATGAAAATAATTCACAAAAAAAATCTTCCCTGCTCCTATAATAAAATTGTCGCAACCATTATTAGAATACAAATAAAACTGAGTTTTCTGTATTTTTGTGGATAAAAATAATATCTATAATATAATCTAGATAATAATCTAACATTGCTAGAGATATTATAGTTAGAAATAATTGTAAAGTTTGTGCTCAAAGTATTTAAGTATTTAACAATATATTTATTAATTAGATGTATGATGAAATAAAATTAAATAGGTAAATAAGTTCAACTTAAATTTAATATTATAATACAGAAAGAAATCCCCTTTGGCAATAAGGTGGGAAAATATTTCATTAAAAAAATATCAAGCGAACTGTGCCTACGGAAAACTCACCTGTTCTCAGGTAAAATATTGATAAGTAAAATGAAATAAAAAGAAAATTAAAAAAAATGTTTTTAAATTTGAAAAACATGTCTGTCCTCTAGGTCAATCCAAACAGGACTGAGCAAGATCAGCTTACACTGTGTGACTGCGCTTCATAACCATTGTGATGACATTGTGATGTCACAATGGGCTCTTGCTCCAGCTTCCAACTGTCCCAGTGCCTGTTGGCTGAATTTACTGAACTCTTTATTTCTAACTGTTTATAGGAGACATTTAGTTCTAAACAACACTACAAAGTCTCAGAACAAGGAATGGCAATTCAAATAAAAAAAATGTTTTACTATATATTACTGTTAATGTATAATAACAAAGAAAAAATCACATTAGGGAACTAAAAGAACATTGGTTTATGTATGACTGACCATATAAATTGTTCAGTAGCGGCAGAATGATATGCTGTCCCGTTATACTTACAAAAATTGGCAAAGTGGCAAAAATGTCGCGCGTAAAAGCAATTTGTTGCCCGCATCTATTCTTTTTACACGCGACTATTTGTTTTGATACCACGACTATTCTTTTGATGCTGCGACTCTTTTTTGACGTTGCGACTATTCTTTTGACGCGCAACTATTTATTTTGACGCCGCGACTATTTTTTGACGTTGCGACTATTCTTTTGACGTGCAACTATTTATTTTAACGCCGCGACTATTCTTTGACGTCCGTGACTATTCTTTTGACACGCGACTATTTATTTTGACGCCGCGACTATTCTTTTGACGCGCAACTATTTCTTTTGACGCCGTGACTATTCTTTGACGCCCGCGACTATTCTTTTGACGCCGCGACTATTCTTTTGACATGCGACTATTTATTTTGACGCCACGACTATTTAATTTGACGCCGCGACTATTCTTTTGACATGCGACTATTTATTTTGACGCCCGCGACTATTCTTTTGACATGCGACTATTTATTTTGACGCTGCGACTATTTATTTTGACGCCGTGACTATTCTTTGACGCCCGCGACTATTTTTTTACGCACAACTATTTATTTTGATGCAGCTACTATTCTTTTGACTTACGACTATTTTGACTTGTGATTGTTTATTTTGACGGACGACTATTCTTTTGATGCCCGCAACAATTTTTGCCAGAATCCATGGTCCCGGCCTGTATACATATCAATAAATATTGGCCTTTCACATATTTTCCCTCGAGTTACCATATTGTTATATTATATACGTCACTCGCTTATCACCTGACAGCAAATAATCCAGGTTCTAACTGTAACCAAATGATGTATGGAAGTGAAAGATACAGCTCTGTCCATTTGTCGGTTGATGTAACCATGTGTGGGTTTGGTTTTTGCATAAGCACAGTGCCTCATACTCGCCAGAGTATATCCATAAATACCTAAAATGGTAGTATTTGTATATAGTATTAATCAATGGCACAACCTGATAAAAAGTTTTCATATACAGGTATCGGACCCCTTATCTGGAAGCCTGTTATCCAGAAAGCTCCGAATTATGGAAAGCCCGTCTCCTATAGACTCCATTTTAATCAAATAATTCAGAATTTTAAAACTGATTTCCTTTTTCTCTGTAATAATAAAACAGTACCTGTACTTGATCCCAACTAAGATATAATTACCCCTTATTGGGGCAGAACAGCCCTATTGGGTTTATTTCATGGTTAAATGATTCCCTTTTCTCTGTAATAATAAAACAGTACCTGTACTTGATCCCAACTAAGATATAATTACCCCTTATTGGGGGCAGAACAGCCCTATTGGGTTTATTTAATGGTTAAATGATTCCCTTTTCTCTGTAATAATAAAACAGTACCTGTACTTGATCCCAACTAAGACATAATTACCCCTTATTGGGGGCAGAACAATCCTGTTGGGTTTAATTAATGTTTTATTGATTTTTTAGTAGACTTAAGGTATGGAGAGCCAAATTACTGAAAGACCCCTTATCTGGAATACCCTTGGTCCCGAGCATTTTGGATAACGGGTCCTATACCTGCACCAGCTTCAGCACCTGTATATATATATGCACTTTTTATATTAAAATCGGTTGTAGTATAAGAAAGCCTACATTTTTTAGAAAAAAATAGAATATACTTTCAAACCAAAGCACCAGAAATAATTCAGATAATGCAGGTAATTCAGATTCAGGGCCAAAAAAGGTATTCCGTATTTCCGTAATTTGGATCTCCATACCTTAAGTCTACTAAAAAATCAATAAAACATTAATTAACCCCAATAGGATTGTTTTGTATCCAATAAGGATTATTTATATCTTATCTGGGATCAAGTACAGGTACTGTTTTATTATTACAGAGAAAAGGGAATCATTTAACCATTAAATAAACCCAATAGGGTTGTTCTGCCCCCAATAAGGGGTAATTATATCTTAGTTGGGATCAAGTACAGGTACTGTTTTATTATTACAGAGAAAAGGGAATCATTTAACCATTAAATAAACCCAATAGGGCTGTTCTGCCCCCAATAAGGGGTAATTATATCTTAGTTGGGATCAAGTACAGGTACTGTTTTATTATTACAGAGAAAAGGGAATCATTTAACCATTAAATAAACCCAATAGGGCTGTTCTGCCCCCAATAAGGGGTAATTATATCTTAGTTGGGATCAAGTACAGGTACTGTTTTATTATTACAGAGAAAAGGGAATCATTTAACCATTAAATAAACCCAATAGGGCTGTTCTGCCCCAATAAGGGGTAATTATATCTTAATTGGGATCAAGTACAGGTACTGTTTTATTATTACAGAGAAAAGGGAATCATTTAACCATTAAATAAACCCAATAGGGCTGTTCTGCCCCAATAAGGGGTAATTATATCTTAGTTGGGATCAAGTACAGGTACTGTTTTATTATTACAGAGAAAAAGGAAATCCGTCTTGCCCTGTCCAGTCATTTAATTGTGTCCAGATTCATGCACTATAGGAATATTAGCCATGTTTAATGTGAAATGTGCACTATTTTGGATGTAGGTTTCATCTTCCATTTATTTTCCCTTAAATAGGTGCTATAGCAGGAGTACGACCATTCCTTCTCTTATTTGTAAATGTAGGCACTCTGATTGGCTTTGATTTGACATTTGTAACCCTAGGGGCCCTGCTGTAGTTCATGGTTGCCCAAGCAGAAATTTGGGAGTTTCCACTAATGCATAAAAAGTAGGGGTGTGCACTTTACATTGTACTTAAGGGCTAAATAATGGAAGACACTCCTTTTAAAATAACATGCTTTTCCACTTTTCTACTCTTACATATGAGCAGACAGGCTAAGGATCTAAAATGCACTGATTTGTTCATAGTCTTGAGGTATACATGTATATATACAGGTATACATATCTTGTGTGTATTAACCCCTGACAGCCCATGCTTATTGCTCATCTACAGGGGTGGTTGGTCATAAATGCTTTCTATTTAGAATGTATTTAATGTAGATCTACATATATCTGCAATTGGTCTTTTTCAGGTTTGGTATTTATTTGCCTTTCTATCCTGCCCCCCTGACTATAAGGGACTTTGGGGTGTGTTTACTAAGAATGGAGATAAATATCACCGGTGATGTTGCCTGTAGCAACCAATTAGGTCTTTGCTTTGATTTCTAACTTGTGGGTGACTGTTCAAATCTTAATGCTGATTGGTTGCTATGGGCAATATCACCGGATATATTTATCTCCAATGTTAGTAAACATGCCCCTTAGTCTGTAATAGGATTGGCTAGTCAAACAGCAGGATAGATTTTTGGATCACCTTTTTACCCTCTTTTTTTTTCCAGTTTGATGTTACTATAATTGCATAGTTGCTGTAGGCAAGTGGTGCTAGCAAACAGAATGGGTTGCAGAATCAAAATGGACTAAATGCAGATAGTTTTAGATTCTTGCCAGTGTACTTGGGGGGAATTTGGCACCTATAAATATCAACCAAAACTGGCACCTCTCTGCACCAATAGGGAATATTTTGTAAAAGCACAGCAGAGTAATTGTTGCCACCTAGTGCAATATTTGTTGTCTAGATAAACCCAGCCCAAAGTGTAGTTCCATAAGTACATAGCAGATAGTGCAGGGCACATCTGTTACACTTTTTTCCCTGTGCCGTAAGAGAGTGCTATTGTTACTCCTGGCACCATGTCGGGCCTGTTTATACCAGACGAGACGCTTGTTTTCAGAAGGCAAGTGATGGGAAACGACTGCATTGCAATTGTAGATAAAGTGAAGCAGTCCGTTATAGTAATGTCCCAGCGGCTATATGGAGTGTGATGTGAAACAGGCCTTTGGTCCTACCTACTGCACTATATATATTTGTATATGTACATACTGTACTTGCTACATTACTATTTATACAGTTATTTTTTCTGTAATGCCATATAATGGTTTTGGTCTGTTTTCTTCCTGTTTTATACTGTCTAGATTCAATACACAGTGTATGGCTTGTAACCCTATTTTGGCTACTGTTCTACCTTTAACACACAATCACCTGCATGTGGTGCTTATTTTTGGGGGACAGGTATAATATTGTTGAATGGCGTGCCTCCACCCAGGGTGAGATAGAACTATATCTCTCGTCCTGGGAAAACTCAATTATGTCCTCCTTGGACCAGGACTCCCTGCAACTCCCTGTACCTTGCCCCTCCCTTGGGGTAGCTGCTTACCAGGCAGTTGAGGATCCTCAGTATATGAAGAGCCAAGACACGGGTTATGATGGTGAACCAGATGAACTTGTTTTATTATTGATGCAGGCAGAACTTTCAGGGGATGTCACACTCTCTCTCTTTGGGCTACCCCCGCCGGATGATCCCACCTCGGAACTAACCCTGGTCCACGCGTAGGGCCCCTTAAATGAGAACACTCCCAGGTGCTGACTTGGCTCTCCTGACTAGACACTACATGTCCTGAACTCCAGCCATGAACGCTTGGGGGTCTTAACCCCTCTCTCCTGTTGGGGCTATCTCTAGCCTGCCTGTCACTCCTAGAGTGACCTATTACAGTATCTCCTATACTGATCACTAGCCTGTTTTACACCTCTTTACAGAGGGGAGGTTCCATGGAAGTCATCCCCTTTTATATCCCAGCACACCACCCAGTGGTTGGCTGCCTGAACTATAGGGAAACTCCTTCTTAGCACAAAAAACACACAGGACCACCTTTTGGTGTTCAATTCCATAGAGCCACCCTCTGGTGCCTGTCTAAAGGGGCCCAATTCTTTGGAGTCCCTACAGGCTATTTGCAAATCCACATATTCATAACCGTAACTATGAGTATACCTATGCACTGCATTCAGTTGCCTTTTTTCTGCATCTTTCCTATGGAAAGGATACAGAATAGTCATTATTTTGAAGGACAACCACTTAGCCGGGAGCACACAGTGATTTTCATTCATTCATTTCATTCATCTTCATATTGCCCCCAAGGGTCACCTATTGCTGGCAATGAATTATCAGTATGGGAGATTTCATGCAATTTTAGCTTTAAAATGCACTAGGTTCACCTTTAGTGGTATTTTCACATGCTTCTCCTTGCCAGCAGTGGGTAAGCTTTGGCGTGATTATTGACAATTATGAAAACGCACTATAGTCCCAAGGGTCCCTTTAAGTGCTGGAGTGACTTTGACTTTCCCCAGCAGAGTCATTTTTGATTTACTGCATTCTCTAATGCCAC
This sequence comes from Xenopus tropicalis, assembly GCF_000004195.4. Taxonomy (NCBI): domain Eukaryota; kingdom Metazoa; phylum Chordata; class Amphibia; order Anura; family Pipidae; genus Xenopus; species Xenopus tropicalis. Next base: position 14,997,552 of record NC_030682.2, on the reverse strand, counting down.
ACTAGGGGGTAGATTTATGATTGCTCAAGCCCTCTTGCAGGGTTAGGGGGGGGGAACAACTTTTTTTTAGGTATTTTTACCTTAGTGGGCTTTCTTAAATAAGAAAATGTGCACTTTCTCTCACTCAATTTCTTTTATTTTCTCCTACTAATCTTCCTTCTTCCTTATCTAATTTAGTTACCCCCCACTATTTGCCAATACCCATCCCCCTGCTCTCCCTTTCTCCTTGCTACCTGTCCTTCTATTGAACACCAAACTACCATCCATGCACATTTATAAAAAAGAATAATAAGTAAACCCTCACTGTCAATAGGATTTGTGGTCGTTGGGGTCAGTGACCCCCAAATATCACACAGCTTTTTCAATAGCAAAGTGGAAATGGTAAAAAATGAAATGCCTACAAAATAAAAAGTAAAGACCAACTAAAAATTTTTGAATAAAATCTGCTTAGAATTTGTTGCTGTATAATATACTAAAAATTCATTTAAAGGTAAGCTTCCCCTGTAATGTAAAGTTAGTGATATGTGGGGAGATGCACCCAGTCAGTAAGGTAGCGGATTTTTTGCCTTATTCTGCCCCTCAAGTGCCCCGTGCATGCCAAAACTCTCACTTTCTTCTCCAATCTTGGTATTTTTATTTATATAGCATTTTAAAATTTGTAAAGAATAAAACTGTATTTAGAACAATATATATATAGCATATATTCTTCTTTATTACATCTTTATTACATACTTGCTAATGTATTTACATTTTAGACTGTGCACAACCATGGCCACATTAATTAAGGCCTGGTTACACCCCACCAAACCCACCCACCCATTGGGGTTCACTTTCTTGAAGCACATTCAGTGCGGTTGCCATTTAGAGCCACAGAACTGAATCTGAAGCTGTTGCCTTCATTACTTTAGTCTGATTTCATTGTTGCAGTTCTTATATTCCTTCATTATAGTGTCCTATCCAGTATAATCTGACTATGAAGGTTTTCATTCATCCAGGTATGAGCTAATTGCCTTCTTATACCTGGGATATGTTGCTCTTCTCTCTGAGAATAAGGAAAGGGGTACAAAAGTCAGTAATGAACATGAAAACACACATGAATAAAAAAGGGATTAAAGGAATATTTGCCAACCTAATAGTAAATTGACCTACCTATGTTTTAGGCGTGAAATAACAAGTGCCAAGTACATCAGTGAACACATCACTAGCAAAAATCCACACGCGGCAACTGTTGAAATTATTATAACATTTCGATCGTTATCCAAATCCAGATCTTCCAACAAATCTTCCATCATTTCTGAAAAGAAATACGATTGTATTAGCTACTTGGGTCTCGTGCAGGAACCTAATGAACATCTGTCAGTGTCAAATATTCAGTAATAAATCATGCATTCCCTCCTCCCATAGGGCAGGTACCCCAATCTTATTGAAATATTAACGAAAAGGTCCAATTCCCCCAGAGTAGTGTTACCTAGTGCTGAGGAGGCTGGCACTGGAGATTGCACGTTAGTAGTGGTTTCTGTGGGAAAAAAGAACAACATTAATATCAAATATGGAAACCCAATGGCAAAATAAACAGATTTAAAATTGGCCAACAAGGCTGCTAGGCAATCCTAGGGGGTATTAGAACACATTCACCTGAAAGAGTGAACTAGCAGCAAAAAGCTTAGTCAAGTAATTACCATTTACACTAAAGCATTTGCTAATTGCAGCCTATGACAACAGAATCTTCCCTGAAATAACTGCAATCGGGACAACTATGTCCTCATATATCACTTCTACTATTTTAGATGTAATACTCACTTTCAACACTTTTTCTGGCATCATTGGCCTCTTTTTCTTGGTCATCAACTGTTTCTAAAATTAAAAAAAATGTACAAGTCAGTTCTATCTGTAATGAAGTCATTTGTATATTTTCCTCCAAAGAATGTCAGACTTGGCAGCTGGATGGCATTTCTTATTAATATATTAATGGGCACAATTTAAAACTTCCTTTCCTTACTTTTCATGTTACCAGTATCATCATATTCTTTTTCAACAAATTGTTACTATATTGTTATTTATGTGTACTTGAATCTTTAAGGAAATTATATGCCAAATGCTGTTCTGGCAAGATGGCTTTATAAGAAACCATAGTCATCTTTATATGAATAAATGTCAACTCCTGCAATACACGCTGACACTGTGGGTACATGTCTTTATTACATGTGTAGCCCTAGTGCATCCTGGTACAGTTAAAAGAACCAAAGACAGGGAACCTCTGAGATGTCAGATGCTCCACTTTGTGTATTGCCCTGTATATTTTCCTTGAACAAATGAACAAAGGACTATTAATTAATAGGAATGCATTTCCCATATTCACCTTCACTTGTTTCAGTATCATCTTTCTTTGCTTCTTGTCCATAATCTGCAGTTTCTGAAATACAAAAGAATCATTATATACCTCCATATACTCTATGGTTGACTACTATATATTGATGGGCTTAAATATTTAATGAAGTATAGGGTCACAGTGCAACGAATAGCAATCCCTAACACTATACAATACAGTGGCACATATATACCATGGCTGTACGTCCATACCCTGAACCCATTATGGGGACAATAGGATGGGTACTATTGAGGATTCTGTGCCATTGCAGTGGGGCTGTTTTTCAATTTGACTACATCTTCTTGTAAATGGTTTTAGTTTGTCCCAGTCTCTTCCCCCCCCCCCCCCCCCACTATATGGTACAACCAACTGTCACTGCTGTCTAACTAAACCAAAGCTCAAAGCAACAGTAGTTTATGCCAGACTACCTAATCAGCACCCTGCGTGGCAAGAAGGGGGGCATTGGATCTAATCTGTATTAGTTCTCCCTGTAATTAGAGAGCACTTACACAGATCCTGAAGAGAACAACTGCTACTGTTATGCAGACCCCACATATTAATATACTTATAATAGTGAGCTGAGAATAATTATCTATGACCTTCATGATATTTTAGCAGTGTTTTATGGACAAGATGATTGTGTTGTGGGAACCTGTAATACTCACTTTCTACATTTCTGCTGCTTTCAGTAACATGATCAACATTTCTGCTGCTTTCAGTTACATCTTCCACATTTCTGCTGCTTTCAGTTACATGATCCGCATTTCTGCTGCTTTCAGTAACATCATTCACATTTTCTTGATGAACTTGTGTGGTTGCTGAATTAAAAAAAAAATTGTTACTCAGTCCTATTTCAGGTATGTTATGTTGTAGAAACATAAGTGTAAATATAAACACATGTATACACAATAAACAATAAAATATTTTTCAATATTTACATAGGTAACCATGAAAGTTTAGCAATGCTGTATAGACAAGATGTTATTGCTTTGTGGGAACCTGTAATACTCACTTTCCACACTTATGCTGCTTTCAGTAACAAGATCCATATTTCTGCTGCTTTCAGTACCATGATCCACATTTTCCTGGTGAACTTGTGTGGTTGCTGAATTAAAAAAAAAATTGTTACTCAGTCCTATTTCAGGTATGTTTGAGTGTTAGACTGCTTTATATTTATGTGCTTTCACTTTATTCAAGTTAAATTTATACGCGCTTGGGGAGGACGTCAGGTGGGGGGGGTAGGGGGCCCTGGGGGGGTAGGGGACACGGCTGGCTGGGGCACCTGCAGGGCCCTTGGGGCGGGAGCCCCGGTGGGCCCTGCACCCCCAAGTCCACCCTGTAAACACATGTAAACATAATAAACAATAAAATATTTTTTTCAATTTTTACATAGGTAACCATGAAAGTTTAGCAATGCTGTATAGACAAGATGTTACTGCTTTGTGGGAACCCGTAATACTCACTTTCCACACTTATGCTGCTTTCAGTAACAAGATCCATATTTCTGCTGCTTTCAGTACCATGATCCACATTTTCTTGGTGAACTTGTGTGGTTGCTGAATTAAAAAAAAATTGTTACTCAGTCCTATTTCAGGTATGTTTGAGTGTTAGACTGCTTCATATTTATGTGCTTTCACTTTATTCAAGTTTAGGTTCAGTGCTATGAATCACAATCTATTGCACTGTGAAATATAATGGTGCAAGTACCATACAACAGCCCCCAGTGACCGTGTAACCCCATATAAACACGTGTAAACATAATAAACAATAAAAAAATGTAATATTTACATAGGTAACCATGAAAGTTTAGCAATGCTGTATAGACAAGATGTTATTGCTTTGTGGGAACCAGTAATACTCACTTTCCACACTTATGCTGCTTTCAGTAGCATCATCATATGCTTCTTCGTCATCTGTGGTTGCTAAATTTAAAAAAAAACGTTATTACTCAGTCCTATCTCAGGTATTTCTCTTAGGTATGCAGAAGGGAAGAGGATAATCACATAGATGTAAAGAGGTCTATAGGCTCAACCTACAGCCAAAAGGAGCAGACTACACCATATAAACATAGAGAGCAGGGGCTAAATAGATTAAGGGACAGGTGCTTTTCTGGGGGGCAGGCCTGGGGGCTAGGCTTTGGGGGGTCATAGTAGGCACAGGGGGTGGGAAAGTTTAGTTGTGGAGGCTTCGTCACAGGCTTGAAAGGGTTCTTCAATTGTCTAAGGTTAAGTTATTATAATGGTAAGAATTGTAATGCAGTCTTCAGCGGCTAAATGGTATGTAACTATGTTTATGTAATTGGTGTAAAGTGTATTGAATGATACATTGATTACAATTTTGTTGTGTTATCAATAAAATAAGCTGCGGCCTTTCCACCCAGAAAAATGCAGCTCTGTGTTTGGTTTTGTGGGGGGTTAGACTGGGGTGTGGGTTAGGAGAAAAGGGGGCCGTGATTGCAACCCCCCCCATGTCAAGATATCTTACTTTTAATTGAAACTGTCAAAGTTGGAATTATTGAGTGCCTGCTCTCTATGTGTATACAATGTTAGGTACTTTATATGTGTATGTTTGCATATTTAGTAAAGTAATTGCACTACAGGTATAGGATCCCTTATCCGGAAACCTGTTATCCAGAAAGTTCTTAATTATGGAAAGGCCATCTCCCATAGACTCCATTATAAGTAAATAATTCTAATTTTTAAAAATGATTTCCCTTTTCTCTGTAATAATAAAACAGTACCTGTACTTGATCCCAACTAAGATATAATTACCCCTTATTGGGGGCAGAACAGCCCTATTGGGTTTATTTAATGGTTAAATGATTCCCTTTTCTCTGTAATAATAAAACAGTACCTGTACTTGATCCCAACTAAGATATAATTACCCCTTATTGGGGGCAGAACAGCCCTATTGGGTTTATTTAATGGTTAAATGATTCCCTTTTCTCTGTAATAATAAAACAGTACCTGTACTTGATCCCAACTAAGATATAATTACCCCTTATTGGGGCAGAACAGTCCTATTGGGTTTAAATTATGTTTAAATTATTTTTTAATAGACTTAGGGTATGGAGATCCAAATTACAGAAATACCCCTTATCTGGAAAGCCCCAGGTCCTGAGCATTCTGGATAACAGGTCCTATACCTGTATTAAATAAGTATTTTTCCAAGTAATTACAGGAATACATTTAAATATGTATTTAAAGTGACAAAACTGTACTGGCACAAGGTTTTGCCTGGGTGTGAATCAAAACAGAGAACATTTTTCTAATCATACATAGGGAACATCCTAAATATGAGGGAGGGCTTGCCTTGGGTGCCCTTAACTCTCAACCTGGCTCTGCCTTACGTTATTAACAGCTACAATTTAATCTTACCTGGCAGTGTTGTAACAGAAGGATTCGGCGGAATTGTTATACCATCATCATCATCATCATCATCATCCGTGAAAAAATTATTCCCTTCTGCAATAAGGAGAAAAGGAGATATTAGTCCTATTGAATTTGTAAAACTGTGTAGATTTGTTGGGGGGGGCCTGAGAATTGTGGCAGCCAGGCCTAAACCAATGAAAATAATGCACAAAAAAAATCTTCCCTGCTCTATAATAAAATAATAAAATCGACGTGACCATTATTAGAATACAAATATTTTTGTGTATAAAATAATATCTATAATATAATCTAGATAATAATCTAACATTGCTAGAGATATTATAGTTAGAAATAATTGTAAAGTTTGTGCTCAAAGTATTTAACATTTCATTTATTAATCAGATGTATGATGAAATGAAATTAAATAGGAAGTTCAACTTAAATTTATAATACAGAAAGAAATCCCCTTTGGCAATAAGGTGGGAAAATATTTCATTAAAAAAATATCAAGCCTACTAAGGAAAACTCACCTGTTTTCAGGTAAAATATTGATAAGAAAAATGAAATAAAAAGAAAATTAAAAAAAATGTTTTTAAATTTGAAAAACATGTCTGTCCTCTAGGTCAATCCAAACAGGACTGAGCAAGATCAGCTTACACTGTATGACTGCGCTTCATAACCATTGTGATGTCATTGTGATGTCACAATGGGCTCTTGCTCCAGCTCCCAACTGTCACAGTGCCTGTTGGCTGAACGTATTGAACTCTTTATCTCTAACTGTTTATAGGAGACATTTAGTTCTAAACAACACTACAAAGTCTCAGAACAAGGAATGGGCACTTTTAATGGCAATTCAAATAAAAAAAAAATGTTTTACTATATATTACTGTTAATGTATAATAACAAAGAAAAAATCACATTAGGGAACTAAAAGAACATTGGTTTATGTATGACTGACCATATAAATTGTTCAGTAGCGGCAGAATGATATGCTGTCCCGTTACGCTTCGCCAAAAAATTTGCAAAAATGTTGCGCATAAAAGAAATTTGTTGCCTGCGACTATTCTTTTGACACGCGACTATTCGTTTTGATACCACGACTATTCTTTTGACGTTGCGACTATTCTTTTGACGCACCACTATTTATTTTGACGCCGCAACTATTTTTTGACGCGCGACTATTTATTTTGACGTCCGCGACTATTTATTTTGAGCCGTGACTATTCTTTTGACGTTGCGACTATTCTTTTCACATGCGACTATTTATTTTGACGCTGCAACTATTTTTTGACGCGCGACTATTTATTTTGACGTCCGCAACTATTTATTTTGAGCCGCGACTATTGTTTTTGGACACGCAAATTTTTTCATCCGTTTCGCGAAACAATCCGCCAATGGCGAAACTCGGAAATTTGCCGCAAATCCATGCCTGCCGAAACATTTCGCCCATCACTAATGGTGTTAAATAGAAACCTGGATGAAGGGGAAGTTCACCCTATACCTTTATAATCAATACTTAACATACTGATCATTCAAATCATAATAAGTGACCTATCAAAGAATCTTATCAAATTACAATATACATGCAGGTCTGGACTTGGATTCAAAATAGGCCCTGGCATTTCAAGTACACAGAGGCCCAAACAGCCCCCCAGCCCAATAAATAGTGAGTGTCTATGGCATCTTACAGCAGCCCCTCTGGCATTTGCCAGAATCCCGGCCTGTATACATATCAATAAATATTGGCCTTTCACATATTTTCCCTCGAGTTACCATATTGTTATATTATATACGTCACACGCTTATCACCTGACAGCAAATAATCCAGGTTCTAACTGTAACCAAATGATGTATGGAAGTGAAAGATACAGCTCTGTCCATTTGTCAGTACAAATACTACCATTTTAGGTACTTCAAACAACGCCTGGACATCAGGGCCCCATTTCCCCAAATAAATTCGGCATCCCAGGATGGTAGTCTAGATGTGGTCGACCATGCTAATATAGGTTACCTATTGTTGGCATTACAGTACATTTGACCAGAAGCTACAGCTGGAGATCCTTGAAATTTGATGGTGTCAGATCTTTCAGTATTTGCCTATGAGAGCAAAACGATAAAGGGTAGAATGGATTGCATGGCCCCAGTTCTAACCACTGACATATCAAAGTGCAATGAAACATTATATTTTATGACAGTATTAATGAACTATAATTCCGTTTTTTGTACCTGGCTTAGCGCTCCCCACTGACAAGTCGCATCATGTGTCAGTTACTATCAAATATTTTCGCTCAGTATCATAAATCTAGGCGGTTTTATTCTTTTTCTCCTATTTTGAGACGGGTTCTGATTTGTCAGTATTTGCTTTGTGATGCATTACGCCTGTCAGACAAATATCAGATGATAGAAGGGATTGATATTGCCGGATCCGATGGCACAGAAACTTTAGATATGATAATTACAGCGCGGCAGAGAAGCGGCAGAGGAAAGAACAGTGCTTAGCTTTTGTTTCCATTACCTCTGGGAGTTTGCACAGCAAATTTATTTTACTTGTGCTGTAAAAGTTAATTTTACTTGAAATTACTTCTTCTTCCCTAGGAAAACGAGGGGCAGAAATCTGCCACGTGCAGCATATTCCTGAATTATTGCCCACATTCTGATCTTATAGATGCTATGTGCCAGACAATTCTCACAAATGTTGATTATATTTAACTATGAGCCTTTGTTTTGAACTGAAAAAGTCTGTAGACCACTAAGACAGAAAACGAGTGGCTACAGGTTGAAGAACAAGAGTTTATCAACTGGTAGCCACTCTTTGTTTGTCTTAGTGGTCTACAGACTTTTTCAATTTAAGCTTTCATTAGAGGATTAGCCTTTGTTCATCGGCCACCCCTAGCTCATAACAAGGTTACAGATATATAGGAACATTGGGGTAACAGTCACCCTGCTATAGTTCCAGGGGTACCCAGGGCACAAATAAGCACTCACCCCAAATCCCCCCCCTAACTGGCCTTCAGGCTGGGCCCCCTTAGCCCATAACAAGGTTACAGATATATAGGAACATTGGGGTAACAGTCACCCTGCTATAATTCCAGGGGTACCCAGGGCTCAAATAAGCACTCACCCCAAATCTCCCCCTAACTGGCCTTCAGGCTGGGCCCCCTTAAGGCATAACAAGGTTATAGATATATAGAAACATTGGGGTAACAGTCACCCCGCTATAGTTCCAGGGGTACCCAGGGCTCAAATAAGCACTCACCCCAAATCTCCCCCTAACTGGCCTTCAGGCTGGGCCCCCTTAAGGCATAACAAGGTTATAGATATATAGAAACATTGGGGTAACAGTCACCCCGCTATAGTTCCAGGGGTACCCAGGGCACAAATAAGCACTCACCCCAAATCCCCCCCTAACTGGCCTTCAGGCTGGGCCCCTTAGCCCATAACAAGGTTACAGATATATAGAAACATTGGGGTAACAGTCACCCTGCTATAGTTCCAGGGGTACCCAGGGTACAAATAAGCACTCACCCCAAATCCCCCCTAACTGGCCTTCAGGCTGGGCCCCCTTAGACCATAACAAGGTTACAGATATATAGAAACATTGGGGTAACAGTCACCCTGCTATAGTTCCAGGGGTACCCAGGGCACAAATAAGCACTCACCCCAAATCCCCCCCTAACTGCCTTCAGACTGGGCCCCCCTAGCTCATAACAAGGTTACAGATATAGGATAACAATGGTCTATTAGCCATCTAGCTATAATTCCAAGAATATCTAGGACAGCAAATACAATTGCAACTTATATGTCACCCTAACTGGTGTAAAGTACAGTACAAGTCTCAATGTGCTCATAGTTTTGCCAAAATGTTTGCACTTTAATTATTACTTATGTACTTGATCCTATAATGAAGAATTAATTCTCAAGCCATTCGTTTGGTGGCTCTTCACTGGGGCAAGCTACATCAGATGCGATCACATCAGGTAACAAATTCACATGTGGATCTTTACCTAAAAGCTCACTGCCATTGGATTCTGGAGCAGCATTCTCTGGAGTGATAATTGTATTTCACCATAAAGTTTGGGGTGGGCAGATGCCAGGAGAACACTGCCTGCCTAAATGCATAATGCATTACAGTGAACAGGGAAGATATTACAGTAATATGTATATTAGGGGTTGTGTTTGGTGGGGCTCTTTAGCAAACTTTGGTTTGGAAGATGGAGTTCCCCTTTGAAGCAAGGTTCATATAGAATGAGTTTTGCTATCGTTTTGCCTATTCTCCTGATATAGCGCACCCGTAGGTGGGGGATATCGGAAGAAGATCAGCTCGCTTGGCGATCTGAAGGTGTATGGCCACCTTAATGGTCTTGTGGCTGAATGGAAACAAATCCCCCAACCTTCCCAGATGGGTAGGGGCTGTTATAGCAACAAAGGAGGATTAATTTTAGATAAATACCCTTGGTTTTGAAATGAGGTGATGGACTGGCTGGTGTCCACATACTTTTGACATATCTGAGATTTTATTTTTGTCTATGTTTTTGTTAAATAAAAAAAAGTGTTGGTTATATTATAGTAGGAAGTTGCGTGTTCATTCACACAAGTCATGAATACTATATTTCATACTGTATATACAGGGAAATGCATAATGCATTATATATTGATGGGACCACAAAACTGGTACAAAATGTGGGAAAACATAAAATCAGGGCATGTAAAATTAAGGTTTCACTGTAATCGATTTCTTTACCCTTTAATCTGTATCTTTCTGACTATAAATCAGGGGTAGGGAACCTATGGCTCGGGAGCCAGATGTGGCTCTTTTGATGGCTGCTTCTGGCTCCCTGCCAAATCTTTAATTAGAAAAAAAAAAAAAAAAAAAAAAACATAGGGGGCATGGCCTGCGCACGGTGGATAGAAGACGTGTTCTAAGCCTTAGAACACGTCTTCTATCTGCCAAGCGCAGGCCACGCCCTCCTCCGCATCGCATCCGGCATCCTTGGCACCCACCCTACCTTGCCCCTGTGCTCAGCGGATAGAAGACGTGGTCTAAGCCTTAGAACACGTCTTCTATCCGCCGAGCGCAGGCCTACTACGCATTGCATCCGCATCCGGCATCCTTGGGACCCACCCCACCTTGCCAGCAGCATCCATGGCCAAACATATTGTATGGCTCTCACGGAATTACATTTTAAAATATGTGGTGTTTATGGCTCTCTCAGCCAAAAAGGTTCCCGACCTCTGCTATAAATCAAAATTTGATATCTTTGTAAGATGTACTTCGTAAGTCGTACAAAAGTTGTGGGTGGGGATGGCAAATGTGAGAAAGAGAAGATCTTCTAGTATCTCTTTGGTCTTGAATATAGAGTAAATGGGGTATTTTTTTAAAGAAAGCAAAGGGTTAATACGTTATTGTGCACAATAAAACACTTCTACTGTGCGCTTTGCTTATTTACAGGTGCCAGCAAGTGATATAATGAAAAGTCACTAAATAATGGAAGCAGTCAGTGTGTACAAAATGGCTTTGGCATTGCATTCAATACTATGAATTCCCAAATGGTGGACAGTTGTATAACCAGGTCCCAGGGCCCTAGGCCTAATTTAGGGAGAAAGATGGCTAAAGTGCAGCCTTGAGATTTATTGCACAAATAAGCTATAAGTTTCACAGACCTTTGGAACTCAGGGGCTCATTTGTCATTGCATGATTCTTCCAGTGCATTTGGTTTGCTTATAATAAAGAAAGTTTCATACCCGGACAATCAGATTTGCCAAATGCTCTGACGATGATAAGTGATTCCCCTACAAGAGAAATGGTGCAGGGCATAATGTAGATTGTAAGCTGTATGGGGCAGGGTCACCAGTTCCTATGTATCTTGTAGCATTCTAAGGCTGATATATCATAGACTGAACTGGGGAATCATTAAGAATTGCCAGCAAGTCAGTTTATTGGACCTAAAACCACATTTTTGGCTACTGCCTGGGAGAACACTGTTACATCAGGGACCTTTTTTCTAAAGCGGTCTCTTGTGGTGAAAACTGGTGGGGATGATGTTGCTGCACCACAACTTAATAAATGAAAAAATGGGCGCCATTGACTCTTAAGCATCTAAGCACTTCAAAACTAAGTAAAATGTCCAAGTAAAAAGGAAGTGCAACAGGTCTGGCCAAGTTAGCTACAACCATACAAAAGAGAGGGGGTAGATCAATGCATTTTCCCTGGGCGTGGTCGTGTCAAAAAGGGCGTGGTCTGTCAAACTGAGCACTGTCACATTAAAAAAAAAGGGCGCGGTCACATCAAACTGGGCACGGTTGCATCAAATTTGGGCATGGTCACGGCGGAAAAAGCGTGGGCGACAAAAAAACCCGATGCGGGCGACAAAAATGACGTGGGCGAAAAAAAATAACGCGACACATGCGTTTTGCAAATTTTTCGCCCTTTCGCAAATTTTATCGCGAAACGTGAGATTCGCTCATCACTAGTTATTAGCTTTTTTAGAAAAGAGATTACCAAGATCTGGTTATACAAGCTTTATCCTACCCAGACCAACACCCATTTTAAATTTCTAAGACCACCATTTAAAAGGACGGATGTGTGGGTGATACAACTACATGGCAGTTTGCCCATTCTTGCAGAGGAATTCTGCTTATGTATAAACATGTGCAAAAGGGGGCTTGTGGGTGAACTCCAGTGCTGAGTAATATATATAACACAGTTGGATGTACTCACTAAGTACAAAGGTTTCATATTGACACCACATAGGAAATGGGGCTTGTTAAGTTCACTTTTGTGGAATACCTGATAGGGGCTCACATACCCTCCAGTGGAAGCCACCTCTTTACTAGTTGTAAACTAGTCTGATTGCCTGTCCAGCTGGGTGCCCCTTTCCTTTAGGCAAGGTATTGCCTGGTGGAGCTACCTCCAGTCTACCAACTCTTTTTGGAGCCCAATGTTGACCTTTCTAAGCTGTTCTGACTATCCTACAACAATGAGGTGTACTATTCCAACCACCTACTATCTCATTTATGGGGTTCCTGCTCCCTGGTTTTACTAGGGAGCTAGTTCCTTTAGGGCACAATTTCTTTACTAGTGCTTTGAGCAGTCAAACACATAAAGGGGCATTTACAGCCGCAATGTGCATCGTAAAATATCAGACCCAAGTCACTCCTTTTTGTTTTTTTATCCACAATGCAGAATTTGTCCCCACAATTCCAGTTCAAATAGAATATATTTCTCAGTAAGGGGTTTTATTGTATGCATTTCACACTGGCCCAAACTCTAATATTCCCAGTTATGTTTCCACTGGTGAAAGGGAGATTTAGCCAGGGCAGCTTTAAGGTACCAGGGCAAAAATATCATTGGTGGGCCCCCACTGCCCCAGAAAATTTGTGGTAGAATAATATCATGAAGTTCAATATAGTAGTTCAGGCAGTGAAGAACTGGTTTGTGCTGCAGTAGACATGATCCCCAGATGTGCCGCCATGGACCAACAGCCCGGGGAGCAGAAAAATGACTAAATGGTGATTCCACAAGAAAAAAAGCAAATTGTAATAATGCTGTAGATGGTAGAAGGGTCTACCATCTCTGCAGGATGATTCTGCCAACAGTTATCCCAGATAAAAATTGTGCTAGTGGGCCCCAGTTTGGGTGGGCCCTGGACCAATGCCCCTTTGTCCATTTATTAAAATGGCCCTGACTTTGCCACATTGGCAAAACTGATTCGTATTGCGCATATTTTTTTTTTAATTGCATTTGTCTGCCAGGGAGGTCCTGGCCTCTCTATCATCAAATATAAATCCCAAAGCAACTTGGAATGTGAAGGCATCTGCTGTAGGATTTATATTTTATGATCATCTCTTCTTGCCCACTAGCTTTATGGGCCCAAGGCATGGCGGACGGCGGTGATTTAGGGAACGTACAGAATGTATGCAAAGAGCGATTTTATTGAGATGACGTTAAACCACTTACACTTGTTTCCCAAGCAGCAATCTAATTTTCGGGGGAGAAAATGAATTCCGGCTATGTGGCTGTCACCTCCATGACTTAGGTTTCAATTAAGGGACTGCTTGGCAATGGCGCTGACCTTGTTGCCTCCATTTAAAATTTTTAAGACATTTGCAGTTTCAGGCATTAAAAAACGTTTATTGCCCAATATATTAAATTGTCGTTTTTTTCGGAACCAGAGCACACTCGAAAAAGCAAAGATAAATCAGTGTGTTTATTGGGGAAAGCACTATATATAATAAATATTTAAAAAAGATGTATTCTGTGCAGCTTCTGTCCTTATTTACTCGTATCCCAAATGCAAATGGGTTTTATATCTCATTAATGTTATAGGAAATTATATTACTTACGTCCTCTATCTTCTCATACTGGAGAATGATTTAGCCAGGCAGTGGCAGTAGATAACAGCAGCGGAGATGCCGATGGCTAGTTTATTAATTTGGGGGTTTCGTAACATTTTTTCAATAAAGTCTAAAATATTAATAAGCACATTTTGAAAAATGTTTTATTTGTAAATCTAATAGCCATTTTAAGTAGCATCTGTCTGGCTGTTTGTATTATCGTAAATGCTGGTTCTGAAAAATGTTTATCTTAAATCTTAATGTCTTACGTTAACTTGCTGGTTCTGACTCCTGAAAAATGTAGCAGCAGCCATTTGATTATCAGACCTGAAGAACTAGGCCGGTCTTATGTTTGGCGGGACAAATTTGGACCATTTGGTAGGGCCCCCTTAACTTGGTGTTGCTGGCTGGCAGGCCGCAGGGGCTTCTGGGTTGGGTGGGGAAATAGTTACATAGGGTTGAAAAAAGACCAGAGTCCATCAAGTTCAACCCATCCAAGTAAACCCAGCACACAACCTAAACTTACCAATCTATACACTCACATACATAAACTATATATACAAACACTAATACTAACTGTAGGTATTAGTATCACAATAGCCTTGGGTATTCTGCTTGTTCAAGAACTCATCCAGGCCCCTCTTATAGGCATTAACAGAATCTGCCATTACCCCATCACTAGGAAGGGCATTCCCCAACCTCACTTCCCTCACCGTGAGGAACCCCCTACGCTGCTTCAAATGGAAGCTCCGTTCCTCTAATCTAAAGGGGGCCCTCTGGTGCGTTGATCGTTTTTATGGGAAAAATGAACCCCCCATCTGCCTATAATCCCCTCTAATGTACTTGTACATTAGAACAACCCCAACCCTGACAGTCTAACCTCATAGTTTAACCCTTCCATCCCCTTTACCAGAGTCAATGCCCTTTTTATAGAAGACAGCACTTTATTTGCTTTAGTAGCCACAGAATGACACTGCCTGGAATTAGACAACTTGTTATCTACAAAAAAACCCTCAGATCCTTCTCCATTAAGGATACCCCCAACACACTACCATTCAGTAGATAGTTCGCGTTTATATTATTTCTACCAAAATGCATAACTTTGCACTTGTCCACATTGCCAGCCTCCCCCTCTCTCTTCTAATGGTTGCCACTGTAATGCACTGGTCCCCAGCATTTCATGGCACAGGCTGGTCCCCAAGCATTTTATGGCACCCTGTGGCCCCAAGCATTTCATGACAGCCCCCCACGTAGATCATCAACTATCCCCAAGGCCTTGTCTCGTCAGGTAGTATTGGGGTCATTTTATATAA
This sequence comes from Xenopus tropicalis, assembly GCF_000004195.4. Taxonomy (NCBI): domain Eukaryota; kingdom Metazoa; phylum Chordata; class Amphibia; order Anura; family Pipidae; genus Xenopus; species Xenopus tropicalis. Next base: position 14,982,166 of record NC_030682.2, on the reverse strand, counting down.
TGTGGGGAGTGACATCAGTCTCACAGCCCTGGTAGGTATGGGGGCTGATGGCGGCCCAATAGATCCAACCAGGCTAAGGCCAGCACTGCTGAAGAAGAACTGACTTCTGCTACATGAACTACTACTCCTACTTTCCAAAGTCAGAACCACAAGAAAGTGCAGATAACAGGATAGGATGAACAAATACTATTCTCGTTTGCAATTTACATTTCCAAATAACTTTAAAGGCAATATAAAGCCTTAAAACAAATGACTGTAAAATGTTTTTTTCTAATTTTCAAGATATTAGCATGTTGATACTGTTAATAGGATGGATTTAAAATAACAGCCAACCACAGCCAGTAGAAAATGAAGTTAGTGAGAAAAGGAAAGTCTTGTTGCTCTGCTCAGTAAATGAAGTTAGTGAGCCGAAAAGAGACATCTGACGTTTCTCTGGAGCAAAGCATCATAATACTTTACTCTTCTTACCAACTTAGCTCATAACAAGGTTACAAGTATATCAGGCATAATTCTAAGAATATCTATGACCGCAAAGAAATAATAAACCCAAATCTCAACTTAACTGACCATCAAGTTGGGCTTTGAGGTGCATCTAGCAGAGCATATGGCCATTCCCCCCAATTCTCCCCAACTGGCCTTCATGCTGCCCTTTGCTGCTGTACAAGCCCCACCATAGGGGCCAACCCTACACTTTCAGAACCACTTCACTATTTATAAACTGTCATAACTGGAAACCGTCTACACGTTCTCCAACTTCTCATACTGAAAAAACTTCAACTTCAGTAAAAAAAAGTTTCCTGGTTGTTTACTGAAACTTTAAAGTCAACTAAACGTTTGACTATAAAAGTGAAAAGAATAAAGGTAATCGAATCCAAACGACTGGATATGCTGGAGGCAAAGGCCTTCGTGGAATTTGACTTTCTTCTTCGGGAATAATCAAATCTGATTTACGGAGGAGATAGATCTTCCCTCTGCTTACTTTTAGCCCTCTCTGAATATAGGATGAATATAAAGGAGGAAGAGAAATATTTTATGAGTTTCATGGCACCAACACCTTGTGACAGCGGAGATTAATGTCCATCCATTACGGAACAGTCTTGGGACATGTAATGGTTTCAGAGCGAGGAGATATATATTCCGTCTCTAGGACGGTAACTACACCTCGTAGAGTTGATCCGATATTATTTTACCAAATTTCTGACGAGACATAAACGTTAGAATCCCAAGGCGCAGGCGAGGATGATCAATGTCAGTTCACATTGCAGCACGAAAGCTCAACTCAGCAAAGTTTATCATTTGTAACTTTAATCGTTTCATCTTGCCCGGCGTCAAATATTCCGTCTCGCTAAACGATAATGCTGAATATCACAAGAATACATTTGGCTTTATGTTTTAAGTGGAAGATTACTGAAGGGTCGATGAACCCACCTATGAAATGTCGTCCTCACATATCACTTGTATTTATATTTTTATGGCGTTTCACGACCCACAGGAGAAACGGGACCTTCTTCTCAGTGAGTGTCTTCTATGACTTTTTGGAAAGTTGTTTCTTGAAGTCAATATTTATTTTTTTTAATTCCAAGATATTAAGGGTTAAAGTACTGTTCATATGAATGCATATTGTTACAATCAATTTTACTAGGGGATGCACCGAACCCACTTTTTTGGGTTCGGCCGTACCCCCTAACTCACCCTGACAGATTCTGCTGAATCCCGAACTGAAACCGAATCCTAATTAGCATATGCTAATTTTGCTCCTAACCCAATTCTGGTGATTCCCGAACCAAATCCGAATCCTAAATAGCATGTGCTAATTTGGATTGGAAGGGGTTAAAAATCGGCGCACGGCAAAAAAAATTCCCCCCGACCATTTAACCCTTTCCGAATGTTAATTAGTATATGCTAATTTATGCTAATTCGGCTTTGGATTGGGTTCGGCTGGGGCGGTGGATTCGGCCGAAACCGAATCCTTCAAAAAAAGGCTGGATTCGGCCCAAACCGAATCCGAGATTCGGTGCATCCCTAAATTTTACATCAATTTATTTTAAAAGTTTACTTATCCTTTAAAAAGTATATGTTTTTAGTTTGCACTTTGAATTGATTCCATAAATATATACAATTATGTAACCCTCCCACTTGGGTTTTTCAGTCGATACGGTACGTTTAGTATCAGATAGGAATGCCTGCCAAGTAGGGATCTTATTAGGAATGTTTCTGGCCGCAATGGGGACCATCAAAAAAGGGTAAGTTTAGAGCCACATGATTGTGTTAGGAGTAAAATAGTTTACTGCTGTTTTAGTTCAGCTACCACTGTTTAACAGAAGAAGCAGAGAAGAAGGTAGTGTATCATTTCTTTTTTGGCCAATGTGAAGGGGATAGTGCACAATGCCAGGGAGCCTAAGGTATTAATATTAGGTAGATTAGATAGATGTAGGGTAGATTTGTTGGAGCTCACTGCAGGTGGTGAGGGTGCGTTAGGTAGATGAGCAGTTGAAGAAGAGAGAGGGACCAGTATCCCGGTCGGTAACTCCCCAGTTAGGGACCCAGTGGAATAGGACAAGGTTAGATAGAGCCTAGGGTGCCTCAAACGCAAGACTGACCCCTATGCTGAAAGTCTGTAAGAAGGTACAGCATCCCAAGTGAGAAGGACGAAGAAGAAAAATAGGCATTAGTTTGGGGCCCAACGGCTTGGGGAACCTTAACTGTCCAGCAGTGTGAAAAGTGTTAATTTGGAATTTCATCACACAAACACCGAATTTGAAAATTTTTTGCTGTTTTTGCGGTTCTTTTTAACCCATCGGAAGCTCGATTTGAATATGCATATTAGGATTTGGTGCGGTATTTGGCCGAACCTTTCATGAAGGATTCAGGGTTTGGCCTAATCTAAAATAGTAGATTTGTTGCATCCCTAGATCAAACAAGAACTCCGCTACCCACATAGCTACTGGTCATTTCTGTATGACATGGCATTACACATCCATTATACTTGGTTAACTGCTATTGGTAAACTGACTCCTAATACTACTTACTATTTTCTTTCTCAGATCAAATGCCAGTCCACACATCAGTCTACATGTCTATGTCTATGTACATGTCTATGTCGGTCTATGTACATGTCTATGTCTGTCTATGTCTGTCTATGTGCATGTCTATGTCTGTCTATGTGCATGTCTATGTCTGTCTATGTGCATGTCTATGTCTACACATCACTACATATGACAAACACACACATGCAGGTTGGCTGACTCTATTTAGATAAATATTGAGCCTATTAGGGTTTATTTAATAAAACCTGTAAAAAAGGCAAAAATGTGTAAAAATCCAAGCATTAGTCCCCACTAACATTTGAACGTCTTTCCTTAATGTTATATACATTTTATGGGTTCATATTATAAATGGTCACTGCCAACCGACTGAAGTGTATCACTGAACTCTAGTTGTGCACATTATAAAGCTGTTCTTTGATAGGATTATATTAATACTTGTGCCTCATTCCCCGTTCCCAGGGCAGTGTCCCCGGTCAATAGACTGCTGCCTGTTTTCACTAGAACCCTCAGGAAATATTTCCATGCTGGAAATGGCAGCATCATAATTAATACTTAAGGGAAACCCCTGCTGACATTGAATCTTCTCTTTCATTAACCCCATTGTGAGTGATTTCATTAAGCGATTTGTTATGTCTTGCCTCTTCCATTATCCAATGTCTCGGGGGCAATCTCAGAGAGTGTAACCGTGATGCTCCGGCACATCTTTGCCATTTCTGTAGGGACCTGTGTACAACATTGCTGTTCAATCAGAGAGGATGTCTTTTATTTAAATGTAGCACCGGAGAGACCGTCTGAATATCTTTTCTCAGTATGTTGTAAATGTCTCATTTTATAAACAAAAATACCTTGTATTAATCCTTGTGTGGATACCTAGGGCTCTTTATAGCGGAGAGCTCAGTAGAAGTTCCTTCCTTTGCTTCTGTTGGCATTCCATCCATTTTCTTTACACATAAACTAAGAGCAAGCGAATTGTGTTTGGGGAAAGCCTTGAAACCTGCAGTCCATCCTTTCAACTTTCCGAGGCCGGCATGATAGTTCAAGTACATGTAAAGGTTTATAATGACCTTCATACCTTCTTTACAAACGTATCTTCCGTCTATATTCCCTCAAATGGAAAGTGTACTTAGCTCAATCTCGTTGCAGAAAAAGCCTTCCTGCATTGATATAAATGACCCGGAGTTGCCAATATGCTTGCCTTGGAAGAAAACTATAGATCTACTCCATCTAGTCATGGCCGTGCTGTGTACTTTGTGAGAATTCCTAAGGATACTAAATAGGCCTGGGCTTCTTTAGTGCATTAAGAATAAGTATGGCATTTTGATCTTGATCCCATCATGAATACAGTATATATATGTGTATGGCTACTGAACATCCACATGGGTCATGGTGCCAGTGCTAGGACACATTAAAGGAGAACTAAAGCCTAAAGATGAATATGGCTATATGGAAATATATACTAAACTGGCTGCACTAACTTAAAGTATTATCATCTCTATAGTAGCAATGATATAGGTCTTTACAGTTGTCACAGGAGCTTCACATCTTGGATTCTGTTAGAACTCAACAGCATGTTCAGTGGGCTCTGAGCAGCTGTTGAGAAGCTGAGCTTTGGGTTCGTCGCAAATGATCAAGCAGAAAATGGGGTTTGTCTGTCATATAAACTGATGATACAGGTCTGATAATTAAATTCTTATGCAAGTGCACTGGTTTCTGAGTTGTCATGTAATGTGAATCTGAATGAATTACTAATTACAGCCTTTTACTGTTACATTTATATTGTATATATACTGTGTATTGTGAGTGGGCCCCTAAGCTCAGCTAAGTGACAGCAGCACAGAACATGTACTGGGAATCAGCAGAAACCAAGATGGGGGGCTACTTTGGCATCTTCAGGGGCACAGATCTTCCCTGCTAAAGGGCTGTGGGGGCCTTGGGCTGGTACTGAAGCACAAAACACAATGTACAGGTATGGGATCCATTATCCGGAAACCCATTATCCAGAAAGTTCCAAATTACAGAAAGGCCATCTCCGATAGACTCCATTATAAGAAAATAATTCTAATTTTTAAAAATAATTCCCTTTTTCTCTGTCATAATAAAACAGTACCTGTACTTGATCCCAACTAAGATATAATTACCCCTTATTGGGGGCAGAACAGCCCTATTGGGTTTATTTAATGGTTAAATGATTCCCTTTTCTCTGTAATAATAAAACAGTACCTGTACTTGATCCCAACTAAGATATAATTACCCCTTATTGGGGGCAGAACAGCCCTATTGGGTTTATTTAATGGTTAAATGATTCCCTTTTCTCTGTAATAATAAAACAGTACCTGTACTTGATCCCAACTAAGATATAATTACCCCTTATTGGGGGCAGAACGGCCCTATTGGGTTTATTTAATGGTTAAATGATTCCCTTTTCTCTGTAATAATAAAACAGTACCTGTACTTGATCCCAACTAAGATATAATTAATCCTTATTGGAAGCAAAACAAGCCTATTGGCTTTATTTCACGTTTAAATAATCTTTTAGCAGACATAAGGTGTGGAAAGATCCCTTATCCGGAAAACCCCAGGTCCCGAGCATTCTGGATAATGGGTCCCATACCTGTACAACATTTCTAGCCTACTTCTTTAGTTGAGCTTTAGTTCTCCTTTAAGGTTTACCCCCTCCTGTACATAGCTTACTGGTCTATTTGGCGCTGCCCTACTGTGGTGTCAGTATTTGCTTCCTCCTAGACATTTTTACCACCAAGATCTCCCAAGCTAATCATAGTTGGATCCTCGCTGTACGGCACATTTGCCTTGACCCTGAGTGTGTCTGCTCCTGTAGTCAGTGCCAGGGCACATTAAAGCAGCATTGGATTGGGTTGTGTTCTACCCCAGGGGCCTCCCACACCAATGTTTCTGCTAATTTCTTCTCGGCTGTGTGTGTCTTTTGTGCACACGTTTTTAAACCATATGCACACAAAAACTGGTGTCCACAGTACAAAATGATGTGTTTTTGCACAAAATTCTTCACAATTTATTGTGTGCTCTGGTCTCAAAATTTGTGTGCGCCACACCGCATTATGGGCCCCTGCCACCCGCCCAGTCACATCGCTAGCCCCACCTCCCCACACACATACCTTATACCATATTCGCCACCATCTGGGAAGGGAGGGCTGCAAGAGAGT